>NW_027364220.1:0-281345 GCF_046119375.1 Phyllobates terribilis | reverse complement strand
AATCCTAGCATGATAAAGAACATTCAAAGAGAGTGAGATGCCAGCTCCTTTCATTCAGTCAGTAGCTTCAAACATTTCTGGTATATGAAAAACATGTTTTTCAATGGCAAAAATCAATGAATATTGTAAATGCACAAACAGTAATATCTCCACATTGCAAGGTGCAATTCTGAAATTTTTTGCTTTTTCCTGCTAATCCTAGCATTATAAAGAAGATTCAAAGAGAGTGAGATGCCAGCTCCTTTCATTCAGTCAGTAGCTTCAAACATTTCTGGTATATGAAAAACATGTTTTTCAATGGCAAAAATCAATGAATATTGTAAATGCACAAACAGTAATATCTCCACATTGCACGGTGCAATTCTGAAATTTTTAGATTTTTCCTGTTAATCCTAGCATGATAAAGAAGATTCAAAGAGAGTGAGATGCCAGCTCCTTTCATTCAGTCAGTAGCTTCAAACATTTCTGGTATATGAAAAACATGTTTTTCAATGGCAAAAATCAATGAATATTGTAAATGCACAAACAGTAATATCTCCACATTGCACGGTGCAATTCTGAAATTTTTAGCTTTTTCCTGTTAATCCTAGCATGATAAAGAAGATTCAAAGAGAGTGAGATGCCAGCTCCTTTCATTCAGTCAGTAGCTTCAAACATTTCTGGTATATGAAAAACATGTTTTTCAATGGCAAAAATCAATGAATATTGTAAATGCACAAACAGTAATATCTCCACATTGCAAGGTGCAATTCTGAAATTTTTTGCTTTTTCCTGCTAATCCTAGCATGATAAAGAAGATTCAAAGAGAGTGAGATGCCAGCTCCTTTCATTCAGTCAGTAGCTTCAAACATTTCTGGTATATGAAAAACATGTTTTTCAATGGCAAAAATCAATGAATATTGTAAATGCACAAACAGTAATATCTCCACATTGCAAGGTGCAATTCTGAAATTTTTTGCTTTTTCCTGCTAATCCCAGCATTATAAAGAAGATTCAAAGAGAGTGAGATGCCAGCTCCTTTCATTCAGTCAGTAGCTTCAAACATTTCTGGTATATGAAAAACATGTTTTTCAATGGCAAAAATCAATGAATATTGTAAATGCACAAACAGTAATATCTCCACATTGCACGGTGCAATTCTGAAATTTTTAGCTTTTTCCTGTTAATCCTAGCATGATAAAGAAGATTCAAAGAGAGTGAGATGCCAGCTCCTTTCATTCAGTCAGTAGCTTCAAACATTTCTGGTATATGAAAAACATGTTTTTCAATGGCAAAAATCAATGAATATTGTAAATGCACAAACAGTAATATCTCCACATTGCAAGGTGCAATTCTGAAATTTTTTGCTTTTTCCTGCTAATCCTAGCATGATAAAGAAGATTCAAAGAGAGTGAGATGCCAGCTCCTTTCATTCAGTCAGTAGCTTCAAACATTTCTGGTATATGAAAAACATGTTTTTCAATGGCAAAAATCAATGAATATTGTAAATGCACAAACAGTAATATCTCCACATTGCAAGGTGCAATTCTGAAATTTTTTGCTTTTTCCTGTTAATCCTAGCATGATAAAGAAGATTCAAAGAGAGTGAGATGCCAGCTCCTTTCATTCAGTCAGTAGCTTCAAACATTTCTGGTATATGAAAAACATGTTTTTCAATGGCAAAAATCAATGAATATTGTAAATGCACAAACAGTAATATCTCCACATTGCAAGGTGCAATTCTGAAATTTTTTGCTTTTTCCTGCTAATCCTAGCATGATAAAGAAGATTCAAAGAGAGTGAGATGCCAGCTCCTTTCATTCAGTCAGTAGCTTCCAACATTTCTGGTATATGAAAAACATGTTTTTCAATGGCAAAAATCAATGAATATTGTAAATGCACAAACAGTAATATCTCCACATTGCACGGTGCAATTCTGAAATTTTTAGCTTTTTCCTGTTAATCCTAGCATGATAAAGAAGATTCAAAGAGTGAGATGCCAGCTCCTTTCATTCAGTCAGTAGCTTCAAACATTTCTGGTATATGAAAAACATGTTTTTCAATGGCAAAAATCAATGAATATTGTAAATGCACAAACAGTAATATCTCCACATTGCAAGGTGCAATTCTGAAATTTTTTGCTTTTTCCTGCTAATCCTAGCATTATAAAGAAGATTCAAAGAGAGTGAGATGCCAGCTCCTTTCATTCAGTCAGTAGCTTCAAACATTTCTGGTATATGAAAAACATGTTTTTCAATGGCAAAAATCAATGAATATTGTAAATGCACAAACAGTAATATCTCCACATTGCACGGTGCAATTCTGAAATTTTTAGCTTTTTCCTGTTAATCCTAGCATGATAAAGAAGATTCAAAGAGAGTGAGATGCCAGCTCCTTTCATTCAGTCAGTAGCTTCAAACATTTCTGGTATATGAAAAACATGTTTTTCAATGGCAAAAATCAATGAATATTCTAAATGCACAAACAGTAATATCTCCACATTGCAAGGTGCAATTCTGAAATTTTTTGCTTTTTCCTGCTAATCCTAGCATGATAAAGAAGATTCAAAGAGAGTGAGATGCCAGCTCCTTTCATTCAGTCAGTAGCTTCAAACATTTCTGGTATATGAAAAACATGTTTTTCAATGGCAAAAATCAATGAATATTGTAAATGCACAAACAGTAATATCTCCACATTGCAAGGTGCAATTCTGAAATTTTTTGCTTTTTCCTGTTAATCCTAGCATGATAATGAAGATTCAAAGAGAGTGAGATGCCAGCTCCTTTCATTCAGTCAGTAGCTTCAAACATTTCTGGTATATGAAAAACATGTTTTTCAATGGCAAAAATCAATGAATATTGTAAATGCACAAACAGTAATATCTCCACATTGCAAGGTGCAATTCTGAAATTTTTTGCTTTTTCCTGCTAATCCTAGCATGATAAAGAAGATTCAAAGAGAGTGAGATGCCAGCTCCTTTCATTCAGTCAGTAGCTTCAAACATTTCTGGTATATGAAAAACATGTTTTTCAATGGCAAAAATCAATGAATATTGTAAATGCACAAACAGTAATATCTCCACATTGCACGGTGCAATTCTGAAATTTTTAGCTTTTTCCTGTTAATCCTAGCATGATAAAGAAGATTCAAAGAGAGTGAGATGCCAGCTCCTTTCATTCAGTCAGTAGCTTCAAACATTTCTGGTATATGAAAAACATGTTTTTCAATGGCAAAAATCAATGAATATTGTAAATGCACAAACAGTAATATCTCCACATTGCAAGGTGCAATTCTGAAATTTTTTGCTTTTTCCTGCTAATCCTAGCATGATAAAGAAGATTCAAAGAGAGTGAGATGCCAGCTCCTTTCATTCAGTCAGTAGCTTCAAACATTTCTGGTATATGAAAAACATGTTTTTCAATGGCAAAAATCAATGAATATTGTAAATGCACAAACAGTAATATCTCCACATTGCACGGTGCAATTCTGAAATTTTTAGCTTTTTCCTGTTAATCCTAGCATGATAAAGAAGATTCAAAGAGAGTGAGATGCCAGCTCCTTTCATTCAGTCAGTAGCTTCAAACATTTCTGGTATATGAAAAACATGTTTTTCAATGGTAAAAATCAATGAATATTTTAAATGCACAAACAGTAATATCTCCACATTGCAAGGTGCAATTCTGAAATTTTTTGCTTTTTCCTGTTAATCCTAGCATGATAAAGAAGATTCAAAGAGAGTGAGATGCCAGCTCCTTTCATTCAGTCAGTAGCTTCAAACATTTCTGGTATATGAAAAACATGTTTTTCAATGGCAAAAATCAATGAATATTGTAAATGCACAAACAGTAATATCTCCACATTGCAAGGTGCAATTCTGAAATTTTTTGCTTTTTCCTGCTAATCCTAGCATGATAAAGAAGATTCAAAGAGAGTGAGATGCCAGCTCCTTTCATTCAGTCAGTAGCTTCAAACATTTCTGGTATATGAAAAACATGTTTTTCAATGGCAAAAATCAATGAATATTGTAAATGCACAAACAGTAATATCTCCACATTGCACGGTGCAATTCTGAAATTTTTAGCTTTTTCCTGTTAATCCTAGCATGATAAAGAAGATTCAAAGAGAGTGAGATGCCAGCTCCTTTCATTCAGTCAGTAGCTTCAAACATTTCTGGTATATGAAAAACATGTTTTTCAATGGCAAAAATCAATGAATATTGTAAATGCACAAACAGTAATATCTCCACATTGCACGGTGCAATTCTGAAATTTTTAGCTTTTTCCTGTTAATCCTAGCATGATAAAGAAGATTCAAAGAGAGTGAGATGCCAGCTCCTTTCATTCAGTCAGTAGCTTCAAACATTTCTGGTATATGAAAAACATGTTTTTCAATGGCAAAAATCAATGAATATTGTAAATGCACAAACAGTAATATCTCCACATTGCAAGGTGCAATTCTGAAATTTTTTGCTTTTTCCTGTTAATCCTAGCATGATAAAGAAGATTCAAAGAGAGTGAGATGCCAGCTCCTTTCATTCAGTCAGTAGCTTCAAACATTTCTGGTATATGAAAAACATGTTTTTCAATGGCAAAAATCAATGAATATTGTAAATGCACAAACAGTAATATCTCCACATTGCAAGGTGCAATTCTGAAATTTTTTGCTTTTTCCTGCTAATCCTAGCATGATAAAGAAGATTCAAAGAGAGTGAGATGCCAGCTCCTTTCATTCAGTCAGTAGCTTCAAACATTTCTGGTATATGAAAAACATGTTTTTCAATGGCAAAAATCAATGAATATTGTAAATGCACAAACAGTAATATCTCCACATTGCACGGTGCAATTCTGAAATTTTTAGCTTTTTCCTGTTAATCCTAGCATGATAAAGAAGATTCAAAGAGAGTGAGATGCCAGCTCCTTTCATTCAGTCAGTAGCTTCAAACATTTCTGGTATATGAAAAACGTTTTTCAATGGCAAAAATCAATGAATATTGTAAATGCACAAACAGTAATATCTCCACATTGCAAGGTGCAATTCTGAAATTTTTTGCTTTTTCCTGTTAATCCTAGCATGATAAAGAAGATTCAAAGAGAGTGAGATGCCAGCTCCTTTCATTCAGTCAGTAGCTTCAAACATTTCTGGTATATGAAAAACATGTTTTTCAATGGCAAAAATCAATGAATATTGTAAATGCACAAACAGTAATATCTCCACATTGCAAGGTGCAATTCTGAAATTTTTTGCTTTTTCCTGCTAATCCTAGCATGATAAAGAAGATTCAAAGAGAGTGAGATGCCAGCTCCTTTCATTCAGTCAGTAGCTTCAAACATTTCTGGTATATGAAAAACATGTTTTTCAATGGCAAAAATCAATGAATATTGTAAATGCACAAACAGTAATATCTCCACATTGCAAGGTGCAATTCTGAAATTTTTTGCTTTTTCCTGCTAATCCTAGCATGATAAAGAAGATTCAAAGAGAGTGAGATGCCAGCTCCTTTCATTCAGTCAGTAGCTTCAAACATTTCTGGTATATGAAAAACATGTTTTTCAATGGCAAAAATCAATGAATATTGTAAATGCACAAACAGTAATATCTCCACATTGCAAGGTGCAATTCTGAAATTTTTTGCTTTTTCCTGTTAATCCTAGCATGATAAAGAAGATTCAAAGAGAGTGAGATGCCAGCTCCTTTCATTCAGTCAGTAGCTTCAAACATTTCTGGTATATGAAAAACATGTTTTTCAATGGCAAAAATCAATGAATATTGTAAATGCACAAACAGTAATATCTCCACATTGCAAGGTGCAATTCTGAAATTTTTTGCTTTTTCCTGCTAATCCTAGCATGATAAAGAAGATTCAAAGAGAGTGAGATGCCAGCTCCTTTCATTCAGTCAGTAGCTTCAAACATTTCTGGTATATGAAAAACATGTTTTTCAATGGCAAAAATCAATGAATATTGTAAATGCACAAACAGTAATATCTCCACATTGCACGGTGCAATTCTGAAATTTTTAGCTTTTTCCTGTTAATCCTAGCATGATAAAGAAGATTCAAAGAGAGTGAGATGCCAGCTCCTTTCATTCAGTCAGTAGCTTCAAACATTTCTGGTATATGAAAAACATGTTTTTCAATGGCAAAAATCAATGAATATTGTAAATGCACAAACAGTAATATCTCCACATTGCAAGGTGCAATTCTGAAATTTTTTGCTTTTTCCTGCTAATCCTAGCATGATAAAGAAGATTCAAAGAGTGAGATGCCAGCTCCTTTCATTCAGTCAGTAGCTTCAAACATTTCTGGTATATGAAAAACATGTTTTTCAATGGCAAAAATCAATGAATATTGTAAATGCACAAACAGTAATATCTCCACATTGCACAGTGCAATTCTGAAATTTTTAGCTTTTTCCTGTTAATCCTAGCATGATAAAGAAGATTCAAAGAGAGTGAGATGCCAGCTCCTTTCATTCAGTCAGTAGCTTCAAACATTTCTGGTATATGAAAAACATGTTTTTCAATGGCAAAAATCAATGAATATTGTAAATGCACAAACAGTAATATCTCCACATTGCAAGGTGCAATTCTGAAATTTTTTGCTTTTTCCTGTTAATCCTAGCATGATAAAGAAGATTCAAAGAGAGTGAGATGCCAGCTCCTTTCATTCAGTCAGTAGCTTCAAACATTTCTGGTATATGAAAAACATGTTTTTCAATGGCAAAAATCAATGAATATTGTAAATGCACAAACAGTAATATCTCCACATTGCAAGGTGCAATTCTGAAATTTTTTGCTTTTTCCTGCTAATCCTAGCATGATAAAGAAGATTCAAAGAGAGTGAGATGCCAGCTCCTTTCATTCAGTCAGTAGCTTCAAACATTTCTGGTATATGAAAAACATGTTTTTCAATGGCAAAAATCAATGAATATTGTAAATGCACAAACAGTAATATCTCCACATTGCACGGTGCAATTCTGAAATTTTTAGCTTTTTCCTGTTAATCCTAGCATGATAAAGAAGATTCAAAGAGAGTGAGATGCCAGCTCCTTTCATTCAGTCAGTAGCTTCAAACATTTCTGGTATATGAAAAACATGTTTTTCAATGGCAAAAATCAATGAATATTGTAAATGCACAAACAGTAATATCTCCACATTGCAAGGTGCAATTCTGAAATTTTTTGCTTTTTCCTGCTAATCCTAGCATTATAAAGAAGATTCAAAGAGAGTGAGATGCCAGCTCCTTTCATTCAGTCAGTAGCTTCAAACATTTCTGGTATATGAAAAACATGTTTTTCAATGGCAAAAATCAATGAATATTGTAAATGCACAAACAGTAATATCTCCACATTGCACGATGCAATTCTGAAATTTTTAGCTTTTTCCTGTTAATCCTAGCATGATAAAGAAGATTCAAAGAGAGTGAGATGCCAGCTCCTTTCATTCAGTCAGTAGCTTCAAACATTTCTGGTATATGAAAAACATGTTTTTCAATGGCAAAAATCAATGAATATTGTAAATGCACAAACAGTAATATCTCCACATTGCAAGGTGCAATTCTGAAATTTTTTGCTTTTTCCTGCTAATCCTAGCATGATAAAGAAGATTCAAAGAGAGTGAGATGCCAGCTCCTTTCATTCAGTCAGTAGCTTCAAACATTTCTGGTATATGAAAAACATGTTTTTCAATGGCAAAAATCAATGAATATTGTAAATGCACAAACAGTAATATCTCCACATTGCAAGGTGCAATTCTGAAATTTTTTGCTTTTTCCTGCTAATCCTAGCATTATAAAGAAGATTCAAAGAGAGTGAGATGCCAGCTCCTTTCATTCAGTCAGTAGCTTCAAACATTTCTGGTATATGAAAAACATGTTTTTCAATGGCAAAAATCAATGAATATTGTAAATGCACAAACAGTAATATCTCCACATTGCACGGTGCAATTCTGAAATTTTTAGCTTTTTCCTGTTAATCCTAGCATGATAAAGAAGATTCAAAGAGAGTGAGATGCCAGCTCCTTTCATTCAGTCAGTAGCTTCAAACATTTCTGGTATATGAAAAACATGTTTTTCAATGGCAAAAATCAATGAATATTGTAAATGCACAAACAGTAATATCTCCACATTGCAAGGTGCAATTCTGAAATTTTTTGCTTTTTCCTGCTAATCCTAGCATGATAAAGAAGATTCAAAGAGAGTGAGATGCCAGCTCCTTTCATTCAGTCAGTAGCTTCAAACATTTCTGGTATATGAAAAACATGTTTTTCAATGGCAAAAATCAATGAATATTGTAAATGCACAAACAGTAATATCTCCACATTGCAAGGTGCAATTCTGAAATTTTTTGCTTTTTCCTGTTAATCCTAGCATGATAAAGAAGATTCAAAGAGAGTGAGATGCCAGCTCCTTTCATTCAGTCAGTAGCTTCAAACATTTCTGGTATATGAAAAACATGTTTTTCAATGGCAAAAATCAATGAATATTGTAAATGCACAAACAGTAATATCTCCACATTGCAAGGTGCAATTCTGAAATTTTTTGCTTTTTCCTGCTAATCCTAGCATGATAAAGAAGATTCAAAGAGAGTGAGATGCCAGCTCCTTTCATTCAGTCAGTAGCTTCAAACATTTCTGGTATATGAAAAACATGTTTTTCAATGGCAAAAATCAATGAATATTGTAAATGCACAAACAGTAATATCTCCACATTGCACGATGCAATTCTGAAATTTTTAGCTTTTTCCTGTTAATCCTAGCATGATAAAGAAGATTCAAAGAGAGTGAGATGCCAGCTCCTTTCATTCAGTCAGTAGCTTCAAACATTTCTGGTATATGAAAAACATGTTTTTCAATGGCAAAAATCAATGAATATTGTAAATGCACAAACAGTAATATCTCCACATTGCAAGGTGCAATTCTGAAATTTTTTGCTTTTTCCTGCTAATCCTAGCATGATAAAGAAGATTCAAAGAGAGTGAGATGCCAGCTCCTTTCATTCAGTCAGTAGCTTCAAACATTTCTGGTATATGAAAAACATGTTTTTCAATGGCAAAAATCAATGAATATTGTAAATGCACAAACAGTAATATCTCCACATTGCAAGGTGCAATTCTGAAATTTTTTGCTTTTTCCTGCTAATCCTAGCATTATAAAGAAGATTCAAAGAGAGTGAGATGCCAGCTCCTTTCATTCAGTCAGTAGCTTCAAACATTTCTGGTATATGAAAAACATGTTTTTCAATGGCAAAAATCAATGAATATTGTAAATGCACAAACAGTAATATCTCCACATTGCACGGTGCAATTCTGAAATTTTTAGCTTTTTCCTGTTAATCCTAGCATGATAAAGAAGATTCAAAGAGAGTGAGATGCCAGCTCCTTTCATTCAGTCAGTAGCTTCAAACATTTCTGGTATATGAAAAACATGTTTTTCAATGGCAAAAATCAATGAATATTGTAAATGCACAAACAGTAATATCTCCACATTGCAAGGTGCAATTCTGAAATTTTTTGCTTTTTCCTGCTAATCCTAGCATGATAAAGAAGATTCAAAGAGAGTGAGATGCCAGCTCCTTTCATTCAGTCAGTAGCTTCAAACATTTCTGGTATATGAAAAACATGTTTTTCAATGGCAAAAATCAATGAATATTGTAAATGCACAAACAGTAATATCTCCACATTGCAAGGTGCAATTCTGAAATTTTTTGCTTTTTCCTGCTAATCCTAGCATGATAAAGAAGATTCAAAGAGAGTGAGATGCCAGCTCCTTTCATTCAGTCAGTAGCTTCAAACATTTCTGGTATATGAAAAACATGTTTTTCAATGGCAAAAATCAATGAATATTGTAAATGCACAAACAGTAATATCTCCACATTGCACGGTGCAATTCTGAAATTTTTAGCTTTTTCCTGTTAATCCTAGCATGATAAAGAAGATTCAAAGAGAGTGAGATGCCAGCTCCTTTCATTCAGTCAGTAGCTTCAAACATTTCTGGTATATGAAAAACATGTTTTTCAATGGCAAAAATCAATGAATATTGTAAATGCACAAACAGTAATATCTCCACATTGCAAGGTGCAATTCTGAAATTTTTTGCTTTTTCCTGTTAATCCTAGCATGATAAAGAAGATTCAAAGAGAGTGAGATGCCAGCTCCTTTCATTCAGTCAGTAGCTTCAAACATTTCTGGTATATGAAAAACATGTTTTTCAATGGCAAAAATCAATGAATATTGTAAATGCACAAACAGTAATATCTCCACATTGCAAGGTGCAATTCTGAAATTTTTTGCTTTTTCCTGCTAATCCTAGCATGATAAAGAAGATTCAAAGAGAGTGAGATGCCAGCTCCTTTCATTCAGTCAGTAGCTTCAAACATTTCTGGTATATGAAAAACATGTTTTTCAATGGCAAAAATCAATGAATATTGTAAATGCACAAACAGTAATATCTCCACATTGCACGGTGCAATTCTGAAATTTTTAGCTTTTTCCTGTTAATCCTAGCATGATAAAGAAGATTCAAAGAGAGTGAGATGCCAGCTCCTTTCATTCAGTCAGTAGCTTCAAACATTTCTGGTATATGAAAAACATGTTTTTCAATGGCAAAAATCAATGAATATTGTAAATGCACAAACAGTAATATCTCCACATTGCAAGGTGCAATTCTGAAATTTTTTGCTTTTTCCTGCTAATCCTAGCATGATAAAGAAGATTCAAAGAGAGTGAGATGCCAGCTCCTTTCATTCAGTCAGTAGCTTCAAACATTTCTGGTATATGAAAAACATGTTTTTCAATGGCAAAAATCAATGAATATTGTAAATGCACAAACAGTAATATCTCCACATTGCACGGTGCAATTCTGAAATTTTTAGCTTTTTCCTGTTAATCCTAGCATGATAAAGAAGATTCAAAGAGAGTGAGATGCCAGCTCCTTTCATTCAGTCAGTAGCTTCAAACATTTCTGGTATATGAAAAACATGTTTTTCAATGGCAAAAATCAATGAATATTGTAAATGCACAAACAGTAATATCTCCACATTGCAAGGTGCAATTCTGAAATTTTTTGCTTTTTCCTGTTAATCCTAGCATGATAAAGAAGATTCAAAGAGAGTGAGATGCCAGCTCCTTTCATTCAGTCAGTAGCTTCAAACATTTCTGGTATATGAAAAACATGTTTTTCAATGGCAAAAATCAATGAATATTGTAAATGCACAAACAGTAATATCTCCACATTGCAAGGTGCAATTCTGAAATTTTTTGCTTTTTCCTGCTAATCCTAGCATGATAAAGAAGATTCAAAGAGAGTGAGATGCCAGCTCCTTTCATTCAGTCAGTAGCTTCAAACATTTCTGGTATATGAAAAACATGTTTTTCAATGGCAAAAATCAATGAATATTGTAAATGCACAAACAGTAATATCTCCACATTGCAAGGTGCAATTCTGAAATTTTTTGCTTTTTCCTGCTAATCCTAGCATGATAAAGAAGATTCAAAGAGAGTGAGATGCCAGCTCCTTTCATTCAGTCAGTAGCTTCAAACATTTCTGGTATATGAAAAACATGTTTTTCAATGGCAAAAATCAATGAATATTGTAAATGCACAAACAGTAATATCTCCACATTGCACGGTGCAATTCTGAAATTTTTAGCTTTTTCCTGTTAATCCTAGCATGATAAAGAAGATTCAAAGAGAGTGAGATGCCAGCTCCTTTCATTCAGTCAGTAGCTTCAAACATTTCTGGTATATGAAAAACATGTTTTTCAATGGCAAAAATCAATGAATATTGTAAATGCACAAACAGTAATATCTCCACATTGCAAGGTGCAATTCTGAAATTTTTTGCTTTTTCCTGCTAATCCTAGCATGATAAAGAAGATTCAAAGAGAGTGAGATGCCAGCTCCTTTCATTCAGTCAGTAGCTTCAAACATTTCTGGTATATGAAAAACGTTTTTCAATGGCAAAAATCAATGAATATTGTAAATGCACAAACAGTAATATCTCCACATTGCACGGTGCAATTCTGAAATTTTTAGCTTTTTCCTGTTAATCCTAGCATGATAAAGAAGATTCAAAGAGAGTGAGATGCCAGCTCCTTTCATTCAGTCAGTAGCTTCAAACATTTCTGGTATATGAAAAACATGTTTTTCAATGGCAAAAATCAATGAATATTGTAAATGCACAAACAGTAATATCTCCACATTGCAAGGTGCAATTCTGAAATTTTTTGCTTTTTCCTGTTAATCCTAGCATGATAAAGAAGATTCAAAGAGAGTGAGATGCCAGCTCCTTTCATTCAGTCAGTAGCTTCAAACATTTCTGGTATATGAAAAACATGTTTTTCAATGGCAAAAATCAATGAATATTGTAAATGCACAAACAGTAATATCTCCACATTGCAAGGTGCAATTCTGAAATTTTTTGCTTTTTCCTGCTAATCCTAGCATGATAAAGAAGATTCAAAGAGAGTGAGATGCCAGCTCCTTTCATTCAGTCAGTAGCTTCAAACATTTCTGGTATATGAAAAACATGTTTTTCAATGGCAAAAATCAATGAATATTGTAAATGCACAAACAGTAATATCTCCACATTGCACGGTGCAATTCTGAAATTTTTAGCTTTTTCCTGTTAATCCTAGCATGATAAAGATTCAAAGAGAGTGAGATGCCAGCTCCTTTCATTCAGTCAGTAGCTTCAAACATTTCTGGTATATGAAAAACCTGTTTTTCAATGGCAAAAATCAATGAATATTGTAAATGCACAAACAGTAATATCTCCACATTGCAAGGTGCAATTCTGAAATTTTTTGCTTTTTCCTGCTAATCCTAGCATGATAAAGAAGATTCAAAGAGAGTGAGATGCCAGCTCCTTTCATTCAGTCAGTAGCTTCAAACATTTCTGGTATATGAAAAACATGTTTTTCAATGGCAAAAATCAATGAATATTGTAAATGTACAAACAGTAATATCTCCACATTGCAAGGTGCAATTCTGAAATTTTTTGCTTTTTCCTGTTAATCCTAGCATGATAAAGAAGATTCAAAGAGAGTGAGATGCCAGCTCCTTTCATTCAGTCAGTAGCTTCAAACATTTCTGGTATATGAAAAACATGTTTTTCAATGGCAAAAATCAATGAATATTGTAAATGCACAAACAGTAATTTCTCCGCATTGCAAGGTGCAATTCTGAAATTTTTTGCTTTTTCCTGCTCCTCTTAGCATTATGAAGAAGATTCAAAGAGAGTGAGATGCCAGCTCCTTTCATTCAGTCAGTAGCTTCAAACATTTCTGGTATATGAATAACATGATGTTTTTCAATGGCAAAAATCAATGAATATTGTAAATGCACAAACAGTAATTTCTCCGCATTGCAAGGTGCAATTCTGAAATTTTTTGCTTTTTCCTGCTCCTCTTAGCATGATAAAGAAGATTCAAAGAGAGTGAGATGCCAGCTCCTTTCGTTCAGTCAGTAGCTTCAATCATTTCTGGACGTTTTTCAATGGCAAAAATCATTGAATATTGTAAATGCACAAACAGTAATTTCTCCGCATTGCAAGATGCAATTCTGAAATTTTTTACTTTTTCCTGCTCCTCTTAGCATGATAAAGAAGATTCAAAGAGAGTGAGATGCCAGCTCCTTTCATTCAGTCAGTAGCTTCAATCATTTACGGTATATGAATAACATGATGTTTTTCAATCGCAAAAATCAATGAATATTGTAAATGCACAAACAGTAATTTCTCCGCATTGCAAGGTGCAATTCTGAAATTTTTTGCTTTTTCCTGCTCCTCTTAGCATGATAAAGAAGATTCAAAGAGAGTGAGATGCCAGCTCCTTTCATTCAGTCAGTAGCTTCAATCATTTCTGGACGTTTTTCAATGGCAAAAATCAATGAATATTGTAAATGCACAAACAGTAATTTCTCCGCATTGCAAGGTGCAATTCTGAAATTTTTTACTTTTTCCTGCTCCTCTTAGCATGATAAAGAAGATTCAAAGAGAGTGAGATGCCAGCTCCTTTCATTCAGTCAGTAGCTTCAATCATTTCTGGTATATGAATAACATGATGTTTTTCAATGGCAAAAATCAATGAATTTTGTAAATGCACAAACAGTAATTTCTCCGCATTGCAAGGCGCAATTCTGAAATTTTTTGCTTTTTCCTGCTCCTCTTAGCATGATAAAGAAGATTCAAAGAGAGTGAGATGCCAGCTCCTTTCATTCAGTCAGTAGCTTCAATCATTTCTGGACGTTTTTCAATGGCAAAAATCAATGAATATTGTAAATGCACAAACAGTAATTTCTCCGCATTGCAAGGTGCAATTCTGAAATTTTTTGCTTTTTCCTGCTCCTCTTAGCATGATAAAGAAGATTCAAAGAGAGTGAGATGCCAGCTCCTTTCATTCAGTCAGTAGCTTCAATCATTTCTGGACGTTTTTCAATGGCAAAAATCAATGAATATTGTAAATGCACAAACAGTAATTTCTCCGCATTGCAAGGTGCAATTCTGAAATTTTTTGCTTTTTCCTGCTCCTCTTAGCATGATAAACAAGATTCAAAGAGAGTGAGATGCCAGCTCCTTTCATTCAGTCAGTAGCTTCAATCATTTCTGGACGTTTTTCAAAGGCAAAAATCAATGAATATTGTAAATGCACAAACAGTAATTTCTCCGCATTGCAAGGTGCAATTCTGAAATTTTTTGCTTTTTCCTGCTCCTCTTAGCATGATAAAGAAGATTCAAAGAGAGTGAGATGCCAGCTCCTTTCATTCAGTCAGTAGCTTCAAACATTTCTGGTATATGAATAACATGTTTTTCAATGGCAAAAATCAATGAATATTGTAAATGCACAAACAGTAATTTCTCCGCATTGCAAGGTGCAATTCTGAAATTTTTTGCTTTTTCCTGCTCCTCTTAGCATGATAAAGAAGATTCAAAGAGAGTGAGATGCCAGCTCCTTTCATTCAGTCAGTAGCTTCAATCATTTCTGGACGTTTTTCAATGGCAAAAATCAATGAATATTGTAAATGCACAAACAGTAATTTCTCCGCATTGCAAGGTGCAATTCTGAAATTTTTTGCTTTTTCCTGCTCCTCTTAGCATGATAAAGAAGATTCAAAGAGAGTGAGATGCCAGCTCCTTTCATTCAGTCAGTAGCTTCAATCATTTCTGGACGTTTTTCAATGGCAAAAATCCATGAATATTGTAAATGCACAAACTGTAATTTCTCCGCATTGCAAGGTGCAATTCTGAAATTTTTTGCTTTTTCCTGCTCCTCTTAGCATGATAAAGAAGATTCAAAGAGAGTGAGATGCCAGCTCCTTTCATTCAGTCAGTAGCTTCAATCATTTCTGGACGTTTTTCAATTGCAAAAATCAATGAATATTGTAAATGCACAAACAGTAATTTCTCCGCATTGCAAGGTGCAATTCTGAAATTTTTTGCTTTTTCCTGCTCCTCTTAGCATGATAAAGAAGATTCAAAGAGAGTGAGATGCCAGCTCCTTTCATTCAGTCAGTAGCTTCTATCATTTCTGGTATATGAATAACATGATGTTTTTCAATGGCAAAAATCAATGAATATTGTAAATGCACAAACAGTAATTTCTCCGCATTGCAAGGTGCAATTCTGAAATTTTTTGCTTTTTCCTGCTCCTCTTAGCATGATAAAGAAGATTCAAAGAGAGTGAGATGCCAGCTCCTTTCATTCAGTCAGTAGCTTCAATCATTTCTGGTATATGAATAACATGATGTTTTTCAATGGCAAAAATCAATGAATATTGTAAATGCACAAACAGTAATTTATCCGCATTGCAAGGTGCAATTCTGAAATTTTTTGCTTTTTCCTGCTCCTCTTAGCATGATAAAAAGATTGAAAGATAGTGAGATGCCAGCTCCTTTCATTCAGTCAGTAGCTTCAAACATTTCTGGTATATGAATAACATGATGTTTTTCAATGGCAAAAATCAATGAATATTGTAAATGCACAAACAGTAATTTCTCCGCATTGCAAGGTGCAATTCTGAAATTTTTTGCTTTTTCCTGCTCCTCTTAGCATGATAAAGAAGATTCAAAGAGAGTGAGATGCCAGCTCCTTTCATTCAGTCAGTAGCTTCAATCATTTCTGGACGTTTTTCAATGGCAAAAATCAATGAATATTGTAAATGCACAAACAGTAATTTCTTCGCATTGCAAGGTGCAATTCTGAAATTTTTTGCTTTTTCCTGCTCCTCTTAGCATTATGAAGAAGATTCAAAGAGAGTGAGATGCCAGCTCCTTTCATTCAGTCAGTAGCTTCAAACATTTCTGGTATATGAATAACATGATGTTTTTCAATGGCAAAAATCAATGAATATTGTAAATGCACAAACAGTAATTTCTCCGCATTGCAAGGTGCAATTCTGAAATTTTTTGCTTTTTCCTGCTCCTCTTAGCATGATAAAGAAGATTCAAAGAGAGTGAGATGCCAGATCCTTTCATTCAGTCAGTAGCTTCAATCATTTCTGGTATATGAATAACATGATGTTTTTCAATGGCAAAAATCAATGAATATTGTAAATGCACAAACAGTAATTTCTCCGCATTGCAAGGTGCAATTCTGAAATTTTTTGCTTTTTCCTGCTCCTCTTAGCATGATAAAGAAGATTCAAAGAGAGTGAGATGCCAGCTCCTTTCATTCAGTCAGTAGCTTCAATCATTTCTGGTATATGAATAACATGATGTTTTTCAATGGCAAAAATCAATGAATATTGTAAATGCACAAACAGTAATTTATCCGCATTGCAAGGTGCAATTCTGAAATTTTTTGCTTTTTCCTGCTCCTCTTAGCATTATGAAGAAGATTCAAAGAGATTGAGATGCCAGCTCCTTTCATTCAGTCAGTAGCTTCAAACATTTCTGGTATATGAATAACATGATGTTTTTCAATGGCAAAAATCAATGAATATTGTAAATGCACAAACAGTAATTTCTCCGCATTGCAAGGTGCAATTCTGAAATTTTTTGCTTTTTCCTGCTCCTCTTAGCATGATAAACAAGATTCAAAGAGAGTGAGATGCCAGCTCCTTTCATTCAGTCAGTAGCTTCAATCATTTCTGGACGTTTTTCAATGGCAAAAATCAATGAATATTGTAAATGCACAAACAGTAATTTCTCCGCATTGCAAGGTGCAATTCTGAAATTTTTTGCTTTTTCCTGCTCCTCTTAGCATGATAAAGAAGATTCAAAGAGAGTGAGATGCCAGCTCCTTTTATTCAGTCAGTAGCTTCAAACATTTCTGGTATATGAATAACATGATGTTTTTCAATGGCAAAAATCAATGAATATTGTAAATGCACAAACAGTAATTTCTCCGCATTGCAAGGTGCAATTCTGAAATTTTTTGCTTTTTCCTGCTCCTCTTAGCATGATAAAGAAGATTCAAAGAGAGTGAGATGCCAGCTCCTTTCATTCAGTCGGTAGCTTCAATCATTTCTGGACGTTTTTCAATTGCAAAAATCAATGAATATTGTAAATGCACAAACAGTAATTTCTCCGCATTGCAAGGTGCAATTCTGAAATTTTTTGCTTTTTCCTGCTCCTGTTAGCATGATAAAGAAGATTCAAAGAGAGTGAGATGCCAGCTCCTTTCTTTCAGTCAGTAGCTTCAATCATTTCTGGTATATGAATAACATGATGTTTTTCAATGGCAAAAATCAATGAATATTGTAAATGCACAAACAGTAATTTATCCGCATTGCAAGGTGCAATTCTGAAATTTTTTGCTTTTTCCTGCTCCTCTTAGCATGATAAAGAAGATTCAAAGAGAGTGAGATGCCAGCTCCTTTCATTCAGTCAGTAGCTTCAATCATTTCTGGACGTTTTTCAATGGCAAAAATCAATGAATATTGTAAATGCACAAACAGTAATTTCTCCGCATTGCATTTCTCCGCATTGCAAGGTGCAATTCTGAAATTTTTTGCTTTTTCCTGCTCCTCTTAGCATGATAAAGAAGATTCAAAGAGAGTGAGATGCCAGCTCCTTTCATTCAGTCAGTAGCTTCAATCATTTCTGGACGTTTTTCAATGGCAAAAATCAATGAATATTGTAAATGCACAAACAGTAATTTCTCCGCATTGCAAGGTGCAATTCTGAAATTTTTTGCTTTTTCCTGCTCCTCTTAGCATGATAAAGAAGATTCAAAGAGAGTGAGATGCCAGCTCCTTTCATTCAGTCAGTAGCTTCAGTCATTTCTGGTATATGAATAACATGATGTTTTTCAATGGCAAAAATCAATGAATTTTGTAAATGCACAAACAGTAATTTCTCCGCATTCCAAGGTGCAATTCTGAAATTTTTTGCTTTTTCCTGCTCCTCTTAGCATGATAAAGAAGATTCAAAGAGAGTGAGATGCCAGCTCCTTTCATTCAGTCAGTAGCTTCAAACATTTCTGGTATATGAATAACATGATGTTTTTCAATGGCAAAAATCAATGAATATTGTAAATGCACAAACAGTAATTTCTCCGCATTGCAAGGTGCAATTCTGAAATTTTTTGCTTTTTCCTGCTCCTCTTAGCATGATAAAGAAGATTCAAAGAGAGTGAGATGCCAGCTCGTTTCATTCAGTCGGTAGCTTCAATCATTTCTGGACGTTTTTCAATTGCAAAAATCAATGAATATTGTAAATGCACAAACAGTAATTTCTCCGCATTGCAAGGTGCAATTCTGAAATTTTTTGCTTTTTCCTGCTCCTGTTAGCATGATAAAGAAGATTCAAAGAGAGTGAGATGCCAGCTCCTTTCATTCAGTCAGTAGCTTCAATCATTTCTGGTATATGAATAACATGATGTTTTTCAATGGCAAAAATCAATGAATATTGTAAATGCACAAACAGTAATTTATCCGCATTGCAAGGTGCAATTCTGAAATTTTTTGCTTTTTCCTGCTCCTCTTAGCATGATAAAGAAGATTCAAAGAGAGTGAGATGCCAGCTCCTTTCATTCAGTCAGTAGCTTCAAACATTTCTGGTATATGAATAACATGATGTTTTTCAATGGCAAAAATCAATGAATATTGTAAATGCACAAACAGTAATTTCTCCGCATTGCAAGGTGCAATTCTGAAATTTTTTGCTTTTTCCTGCTCCTCTTAGCATGATAAAGAAGATTCAAAGAGAGTGAGATGCCAGCTCCTTTCATTCAGTCAGTAGCTTCAATCATTTCTGGACGTTTTTCAATGGCAAAAATCAATGAATATTGTAAATGCACAAACAGTAATTTCTCCGCATTGCAAGGTGCAATTCTGAAATTTTTTGCTTTTTCCTGCTCCTCATAGCATGATAAAGAAGATTCAAAGAGAGTGAGATGCCAGCTCCTTTCATTCAGTCAGTAGCTTCAATCATTTCTGGACGTTTTTCAATGGCAAAAATCAATGAATATTGTAAATGCACAAACAGTAATTTCTCCGCATTGCAAGGTGCAATTCTGAAATTTTTTGCTTTTTCCTGCTCCTCTTAGCATTATGAAGAAGATTCAAAGAGAGTGAGATGCCAGCTCCTTTCATTCAGTCAGTAGCTTCAAACATTTCTGGTATATGAATAACATGATGTTTTTCAATGGCAAAAATCAATGAATATTGTAAATGCACAAACAGTAATTTCTCCGCATTGCAAGGTGCAATTCTGAAATTTTTTGCTTTTTCCTGCTCCTCTTAGCATGATAAAGAAGATTCAAAGAGAGTGAGATGCCAGCTCCTTTCGTTCAGTCAGTAGCTTCAATCATTTCTGGACGTTTTTCAATGGCAAAAATCATTGAATATTGTAAATGCACAAACAGTAATTTCTCCGCATTGCAAGATGCAATTCTGAAATTTTTTACTTTTTCCTGCTCCTCTTAGCATGATAAAGAAGATTCAAAGAGAGTGAGATGCCAGCTCCTTTCATTCAGTCAGTAGCTTCAATCATTTACGGTATATGAATAACATGATGTTTTTCAATCGCAAAAATCAATGAATATTGTAAATGCACAAACAGTAATTTCTCCGCATTGCAAGGTGCAATTCTGAAATTTTTTGCTTTTTCCTGCTCCTCTTAGCATGATAAAGAAGATTCAAAGAGAGTGAGATGCCAGCTCCTTTCTTTCAGTCAGTAGCTTCAATCATTTCTGGACGTTTTTCAATGGCAAAAATCAATGAATATTGTAAATGCACAAACAGTAATTTCTCCGCATTGCAAGGTGCAATTCTGAAATTTTTTACTTTTTCCTGCTCCTCTTAGCATGATAAAGAAGATTCAAAGAGAGTGAGATGCCAGCTCCTTTCATTCAGTCAGTAGCTTCAATCATTTCTGGTATATGAATAACATGATGTTTTTCAATGGCAAAAATCAATGAATTTTGTAAATGCACAAACAGTAATTTCTCCGCATTGCAAGGCGCAATTCTGAAATTTTTTGCTTTTTCCTGCTCCTCTTAGCATGATAAAGAAGATTCAAAGAGAGTGAGATGCCAGCTCCTTTCATTCAGTCAGTAGCTTCAATCATTTCTGGACGTTTTTCAATGGCAAAAATCAATGAATATTGTAAATGCACAAACAGTAATTTCTCCGCATTGCAAGGTGCAATTCTGAAATTTTTTGCTTTTTCCTGCTCCTCTTAGCATGATAAAGAAGATTCAAAGAGAGTGAGATGCCAGCTCCTTTCATTCAGTCAGTAGCTTCAATCATTTCTGGACGTTTTTCAATGGCAAAAATCAATGAATATTGTAAATGCACAAACAGTAATTTCTCCGCATTGCAAGGTGCAATTCTGAAATTTTTTGCTTTTTCCTGCTCCTCTTAGCATGATAAACAAGATTCAAAGAGAGTGAGATGCCAGCTCCTTTCATTCAGTCAGTAGCTTCAATCATTTCTGGACGTTTTTCAAAGGCAAAAATCAATGAATATTGTAAATGCACAAACAGTAATTTCTCCGCATTGCAAGGTGCAATTCTGAAATTTTTTGCTTTTTCCTGCTCCTCTTAGCATGATAAAGAAGATTCAAAGAGAGTGAGATGCCAGCTCCTTTCATTCAGTCAGTAGCTTCAAACATTTCTGGTATATGAATAACATGTTTTTCAATGGCAAAAATCAATGAATATTGTAAATGCACAAACAGTAATTTCTCCGCATTGCAAGGTGCAATTCTGAAATTTTTTGCTTTTTCCTGCTCCTCTTAGCATGATAAAGAAGATTCAAAGAGAGTGAGATGCCAGCTCCTTTCATTCAGTCAGTAGCTTCAATCATTTCTGGACGTTTTTCAATGGCAAAAATCAATGAATATTGTAAATGCACAAACAGTAATTTCTCCGCATTGCAAGGTGCAATTCTGAAATTTTTTGCTTTTTCCTGCTCCTCTTAGCATGATAAAGAAGATTCAAAGAGAGTGAGATGCCAGCTCCTTTCATTCAGTCAGTAGCTTCAATCATTTCTGGACGTTTTTCAATGGCAAAAATCCATGAATATTGTAAATGCACAAACTGTAATTTCTCCGCATTGCAAGGTGCAATTCTGAAATTTTTTGCTTTTTCCTGCTCCTCTTAGCATGATAAAGAAGATTCAAAGAGAGTGAGATGCCAGCTCCTTTCATTCAGTCAGTAGCTTCAATCATTTCTGGACGTTTTTCAATTGCAAAAATCAATGAATATTGTAAATGCACAAACAGTAATTTCTCCGCATTGCAAGGTGCAATTCTGAAATTTTTTGCTTTTTCCTGCTCCTCTTAGCATGATAAAGAAGATTCAAAGAGAGTGAGATGCCAGCTCCTTTCATTCAGTCAGTAGCTTCTATCATTTCTGGTATATGAATAACATGATGTTTTTCAATGGCAAAAATCAATGAATATTGTAAATGCACAAACAGTAATTTCTCCGCATTGCAAGGTGCAATTCTGAAATTTTTTGCTTTTTCCTGCTCCTCTTAGCATGATAAAGAAGATTCAAAGAGAGTGAGATGCCAGCTCCTTTCATTCAGTCAGTAGCTTCAATCATTTCTGGTATATGAATAACATGATGTTTTTCAATGGCAAAAATCAATGAATATTGTAAATGCACAAACAGTAATTTATCCGCATTGCAAGGTGCAATTCTGAAATTTTTTGCTTTTTCCTGCTCCTCTTAGCATGATAAAAAGATTGAAAGATAGTGAGATGCCAGCTCCTTTCATTCAGTCAGTAGCTTCAAACATTTCTGGTATATGAATAACATGATGTTTTTCAATGGCAAAAATCAATGAATATTGTAAATGCACAAACAGTAATTTCTCCGCATTGCAAGGTGCAATTCTGAAATTTTTTGCTTTTTCCTGCTCCTCTTAGCATGATAAAGAAGATTCAAAGAGAGTGAGATGCCAGCTCCTTTCATTCAGTCAGTAGCTTCAATCATTTCTGGACGTTTTTCAATGGCAAAAATCAATGAATATTGTAAATGCACAAACAGTAATTTCTTCGCATTGCAAGGTGCAATTCTGAAATTTTTTGCTTTTTCCTGCTCCTCTTAGCATTATGAAGAAGATTCAAAGAGAGTGAGATGCCAGCTCCTTTCATTCAGTCAGTAGCTTCAAACATTTCTGGTATATGAATAACATGATGTTTTTCAATGGCAAAAATCAATGAATATTGTAAATGCACAAACAGTAATTTCTCCGCATTGCAAGGTGCAATTCTGAAATTTTTTGCTTTTTCCTGCTCCTCTTAGCATGATAAAGAAGATTCAAAGAGAGTGAGATGCCAGATCCTTTCATTCAGTCAGTAGCTTCAATCATTTCTGGTATATGAATAACATGATGTTTTTCAATGGCAAAAATCAATGAATATTGTAAATGCACAAACAGTAATTTCTCCGCATTGCAAGGTGCAATTCTGAAATTTTTTGCTTTTTCCTGCTCCTCTTAGCATGATAAAGAAGATTCAAAGAGAGTGAGATGCCAGCTCCTTTCATTCAGTCAGTAGCTTCAATCATTTCTGGTATATGAATAACATGATGTTTTTCAATGGCAAAAATCAATGAATATTGTAAATGCACAAACAGTAATATATCCGCATTGCAAGGTGCAATTCTGAAATTTTTTGCTTTTTCCTGCTCCTCTTAGCATTATGAAGAAGATTCAAAGAGAGTGAGATGCCAGCTCCTTTCATTCAGTCAGTAGCTTCAAACATTTCTGGTATATGAATAACATGATGTTTTTCAATGGCAAAAATCAATGAATATTGTAAATGCACAAACAGTAATTTCTCCGCATTGCAAGGTGCAATTCTGAAATTTTTTGCTTTTTCCTGCTCCTCTTAGCATGATAAAGAAGATTCAAAGAGAGTGAGATGCCAGCTCCTTTCGTTCAGTCAGTAGCTTCAATCATTTCTGGACGTTTCTCAATGGCAAAAATCATTGAATATTGTAAATGCACAAACAGTAATTTCTCCGCATTGCAAGGTGCAATTCTGAAATTTTTTGCTTTTTCCTGCTCCTCTTAGCATGATAAACAAGATTCAAAGAGAGTGAGATGCCAGCTCCTTTCATTCAGTCAGTAGCTTCAATCATTTCTGGACGTTTTTCAATGGCAAAAATCAATGAATATTGTAAATGCACAAACAGTAATTTCTCCGCATTGCAAGGTGCAATTCTGAAATTTTTTGCTTTTTCCTGCTCCTCTTAGCATGATAAAGAAGATTCAAAGAGAGTGAGATGCCAGCTCCTTTTATTCAGTCAGTAGCTTCAAACATTTCTGGTATATGAATAACATGATGTTTTTCAATGGCAAAAATCAATGAATTTTGTAAATGCACAAACAGTAATTTCTCCGCATTGCAAGGCGCAATTCTGAAATTTTTTGCTTTTTCCTGCTCCTCTTAGCATGATAAAGAAGATTCAAAGAGAGTGAGATGCCAGCTCCTTTCATTCAGTCAGTAGCTTCAATCATTTCTGGACGTTTTTCAATGGCAAAAATCAATGAATATTGTAAATGCACAAACAGTAATTTCTCCGCATTGCAAGGTGCAATTCTGAAATTTTTTGCTTTTTCCTGCTCCTCTTAGCATGATAAAGAAGATTCAAAGAGAGTGAGATGCCAGCTCCTTTCATTCAGTCAGTAGCTTCAATCATTTCTGGACGTTTTTCAATGGCAAAAATCAATGAATATTGTAAATGCACAAACATTAATTTCTCCGCATTGCAAGGTGCAATTCTGAAATTTTTTGCTTTTTCCTGCTCCTCTTAGCATGATAAACAAGATTCAAAGAGAGTGAGATGCCAGCTCCTTTCATTCAGTCAGTAGCTTCAATCATTTCTGGACGTTTTTCAAAGGCAAAAATCAATGAATATTGTAAATGCACAAACAGTAATTTCTCCGCATTGCAAGGTGCAATTCTGAAATTTTTTGCTTTTTCCTGCTCCTCTTAGCATGATAAAGAAGATTCAAAGAGAGTGAGATGCCAGCTCCTTTCATTCAGTCAGTAGCTTCAAACATTTCTGGTATATGAATAACATGTTTTTCAATGGCAAAAATCAATGAATATTGTAAATGCACAAACAGTAATTTCTCCGCATTGCAAGGTGCAATTCTGAAATTTTTTGCTTTTTCCTGCTCCTCTTAGCATGATAAAGAAGATTCAAAGAGAGTGAGATGCCAGCTCCTTTCATTCAGTCAGTAGCTTCAATCATTTCTGGACGTTTTTCAATGGCAAAAATCAATGAATATTGTAAATGCACAAACAGTAATTTCTCCGCATTGCAAGGTGCAATTCTGAAATTTTTTGCTTTTTCCTGCTCCTCTTAGCATGATAAAGAAGATTCAAAGAGAGTGAGATGCCAGCTCCTTTCATTCAGTCAGTAGCTTCAATCATTTCTGGACGTTTTTCAATGGCAAAAATCCATGAATATTGTAAATGCACAAACTGTAATTTCTCCGCATTGCAAGGTGCAATTCTGAAATTTTTTGCTTTTTCCTGCTCCTCTTAGCATGATAAAGAAGATTCAAAGAGAGTGAGATGCCAGCTCCTTTCATTCAGTCAGTAGCTTCAATCATTTCTGGACGTTTTTCAATTGCAAAAATCAATGAATATTGTAAATGCACAAACAGTAATTTCTCCGCATTGCAAGGTGCAATTCTGAAATTTTTTGCTTTTTCCTGCTCCTCTTAGCATGATAAAGAAGATTCAAAGAGAGTGAGATGCCAGCTCCTTTCATTCAGTCAGTAGCTTCTATCATTTCTGGTATATGAATAACATGATGTTTTTCAATGGCAAAAATCAATGAATATTGTAAATGCACAAACAGTAATTTCTCCGCATTGCAAGGTGCAATTCTGAAATTTTTTGCTTTTTCCTGCTCCTCTTAGCATGATAAAGAAGATTCAAAGAGAGTGAGATGCCAGCTCCTTTCATTCAGTCAGTAGCTTCAATCATTTCTGGTATATGAATAACATGATGTTTTTCAATGGCAAAAATCAATGAATATTGTAAATGCACAAACAGTAATTTATCCGCATTGCAAGGTGCAATTCTGAAATTTTTTGCTTTTTCCTGCTCCTCTTAGCATGATAAAAAGATTGAAAGATAGTGAGATGCCAGCTCGTTTCATTCAGTCAGTAGCTTCAAACATTTCTGGTATATGAATAACATGATGTTTCTCAATGGCAAAAATCAATGAATATTGTAAATGCACAAACAGTAATTTCTCCGCATTGCAAGGTGCAATTCTGAAATTTTTTGCTTTTTCCTGCTCCTCTTAGCATGATAAAGAAGATTCAAAGAGAGTGAGATGCCAGCTCCTTTCATTCAGTCAGTAGCTTCAATCATTTCTGGACGTTTTTCAATGGCAAAAATCAATGAATATTGTAAATGCACAAACAGTAATTTCTTCGCATTGCAAGGTGCAATTCTGAAATTTTTTGCTTTTTCCTGCTCCTCTTAGCATTATGAAGAAGATTCAAAGAGAGTGAGATGCCAGCTCCTTTCATTCAGTCAGTAGCTTCAAACATTTCTGGTATATGAATAACATGATGTTTTTCAATGGCAAAAATCAATGAATATTGTAAATGCACAAACAGTAATTTCTCCGCATTGCAAGGTGCAATTCTGAAATTTTTTGCTTTTTCCTGCTCCTCTTAGCATGATAAAGAAGATTCAAAGAGAGTGAGATGCCAGATCCTTTCATTCAGTCAGTAGCTTCAATCATTTCTGGTATATGAATAACATGATGTTTTTCAATGGCAAAAATCAATGAATATTGTAAATGCACAAACAGTAATTTCTCCGCATTGCAAGGTGCAATTCTGAAATTTTTTGCTTTTTCCTGCTCCTCTTAGCATGATAAAGAAGATTCAAAGAGAGTGAGATGCCAGCTCCTTTCATTCAGTCAGTAGCTTCAATCATTTCTGGTATATGAATAACATGATGTTTTTCAATGGCAAAAATCAATGAATATTGTAAATGCACAAACAGTAATTTATCTGCATTGCAAGGTGCAATTCTGAAATTTTTTGCTTTTTCCTGCTCCTCTTAGCATTATGAAGAAGATTCAAAGAGCGTGAGATGCCAGCTCCTTTCATTCAGTCAGTAGCTTCAAACATTTCTGGTATATGAATAACATGATGTTTTTCAATGGCAAAAATCAATGAATATTGTAAATGCACAAACAGTAATTTCTCCGCATTGCAAGGTGCAATTCTGAAATTTTTTGCTTTTTCCTGCTCCTCTTAGCATGATAAAGAAGATTCAAAGAGAGTGAGATGCCAGCTCCTTTCGTTCAGTCAGTAGCTTCAATCATTTCTGGACGTTTCTCAATGGCAAAAATCATTGAATATTGTAAATGCACAAACAGTAATTTCTCCGCATTGCAAGGTGCAATTCTGAAATTTTTTGCTTTTTCCTGCTCCTCTTAGCATGATAAACAAGATTCAAAGAGAGTGAGATGCCAGCTCCTTTCATTCAGTCAGTAGCTTCAATCATTTCTGGACGTTTTTCAATGGCAAAAATCAATGAATATTGTAAATGCACAAACAGTAATTTCTCCGCATTGCAAGGTGCAATTCTGAAATTTTTTGCTTTTTCCTGCTCCTCTTAGCATGATAAAGAAGATTCAAAGAGAGTGAGATGCCAGCTCCTTTTATTCAGTCAGTAGCTTCAAACATTTCTGGTATATGAATAACATGATGTTTTTCAATGGCAAAAATCAATGAATATTGTAAATGCACAAACAGTAATTTCTCCGCATTGCAAGGTGCAATTCTGAAATTTTTTGCTTTTTCCTGCTCCTCTTAGCATGATAAAGAAGATTCAAAGAGAGTGAGATGCCAGCTCCTTTCATTCAGTCGGTAGCTTCAATCATTTCTGGACGTTTTTCAATTGCAAAAATCAATGAATATTGTAAATGCACAAACAGTAATTTCTCCGCATTGCAAGGTGCAATTCTGAAATTTTTTGCTTTTTCCTGCTCCTGTTAGCATGATAAAGAAGATTCAAAGAGAGTGAGATGCCAGCTCCTTTCTTTCAGTCAGTAGCTTCAATCATTTCTGGTATATGAATAACATGATGTTTTTCAATGGCAAAAATCAATGAATATTGTAAATGCACAAACAGTAATTTATCCGCATTGCAAGGTGCAATTCTGAAATTTTTTGCTTTTTCCTGCTCCTCTTAGCATGATAAAGAAGATTCAAAGAGAGTGAGATGCCAGCTCCTTTCATTCAGTCAGTAGCTTCAAACATTTCTGTTATATGAATAACATGATGTTTTTCAATGGCAAAAGTCAATGAATATTGTAAATGCACAAACAGTAATTTCTCCGCATTGCAAGGTGCAATTCTGAAATTTTTTGCTTTTTCCTGCTCCTCTTAGCATGATAAAGAAGATTCAAAGAGAGTGAGATGCCAGCTCCTTTCATTCAGTCAGTAGCTTCAATCATTTCTGGACGTTTTTCAATGGCAAAAATCAATGAATATTGTAAATGCACAAACAGTAATTTCTCCGCATTGCAAGGTGCAATTCTGAAATTTTTTGATTTTTCCTGCTCCTCTTAGCATGATAAAGAAGATTCAAAGAGAGTGAGATGCCAGCTCCTTTCATTCAGTCAGTAGCTTCAGTCATTTCTGGTATATGAATAACATGATGTTTTTCAATGGCAAAAATCAATGAATTTTGTAAATGCACAAACAGTAATTTCTCCGCATTGCAAGGTGCAATTCTGAAATTTTTTGCTTTTTCCTGCTCCTCTTAGCATGATAAAGAAGATTCAAAGAGAGTGAGATGCCAGCTCCTTTCATTCAGTCAGTAGCTTCAAACATTTCTGGTATATGAATAACATGATGTTTTTCAATGGCAAAAATCAATGAATATTGTAAATGCACAAACAGTAATTTCTCCGCATTGCAAGGTGCAATTCTGAAATTTTTTGCTTTTTCCTGCTCCTCTTAGCATGATAAAGAAGATTCAAAGAGAGTGAGATGCCAGCTCGTTTCATTCAGTCGGTAGCTTCAATCATTTCTGGACGTTTTTCAATTGCAAAAATCAATGAATATTGTAAATGCACAAACAGTAATTTCTCCGCATTGCAAGGTGCAATTCTGAAATTTTTTGCTTTTTCCTGCTCCTGTTAGCATGATAAAGAAGATTCAAAGAGAGTGAGATGCCAGCTCCTTTCATTCAGTCAGTAGCTTCAATCATTTCTGGTATATGAATAACATGATGTTTTTCAATGGCAAAAATCAATGAATATTGTAAATGCACAAACAGTAATTTATCCGCATTGCAAGGTGCAATTCTGAAATTTTTTGCTTTTTCCTGCTCCTCTTAGCATGATAAAGAAGATTCAAAGAGAGTGAGATGCCAGCTCCTTTCATTCAGTCAGTAGCTTCAAACATTTCTGGTATATGAATAACATGATGTTTTTCAATGGCAAAAATCAATGAATATTGTAAATGCACAAACAGTAATTTCTCCGCATTGCAAGGTGCAATTCTGAAATTTTTTGCTTTTTCCTGCTCCTCTTAGCATGATAAAGAAGATTCAAAGAGAGTGAGATGCCAGCTCCTTTCATTCAGTCAGTAGCTTCAATCATTTCTGGACGTTTTTCAATGGCAAAAATCAATGAATATTGTAAATGCACAAACAGTAATTTCTCCGCATTGCAAGGTGCAATTCTGAAATTTTTTGCTTTTTCCTGCTCCTCATAGCATGATAAAGAAGATTCAAAGAGAGTGAGATGCCAGCTCCTTTCATTCAGTCAGTAGCTTCAATCATTTCTGGACGTTTTTCAATGGCAAAAATCAATGAATATTGTAAATGCACAAACAGTAATTTCTCCGCATTGCAAGGTGCAATTCTGAAATTTTTTGCTTTTTCCTGCTCCTCTTAGCATTATGAAGAAGATTCAAAGAGAGTGAGATGCCAGCTCCTTTCATTCAGTCAGTAGCTTCAAACATTTCTGGTATATGAATAACATGATGTTTTTCAATGGCAAAAATCAATGAATATTGTAAATGCACAAACAGTAATTTCTCCGCATTGCAAGGTGCAATTCTGAAATTTTTTGCTTTTTCCTGCTCCTCTTAGCATGATAAAGAAGATTCAAAGAGAGTGAGATGCCAGCTCATTTCGTTCAGTCAGTAGCTTCAATCATTTCTGGACGTTTTTCAATGGCAAAAATCATTGAATATTGTAAATGCACAAACAGTAATTTCTCCGCATTGCAAGATGCAATTCTGAAATTTTTTACTTTTTCCTGCTCCTCTTAGCATGATAAAGAAGATTCAAAGAGAGTGAGATGCCAGCTCCTTTCATTCAGTCAGTAGCTTCAATCATTTACGGTATATGAATAACATGATGTTTTTCAATCGCAAAAATCAATGAATATTGTAAATGCACAAACAGTAATTTCTCCGCATTGCAAGGTGCAATTCTGAAATTTTTTGCTTTTTCCTGCTCCTCTTAGCATGATAAAGAAGATTCAAAGAGAGTGAGATGCCAGCTCCTTTCATTCAGTCAGTAGCTTCAATCATTTCTGGACGTTTTTCAATGGCAAAAATCAATGAATATTGTAAATGCACAAACAGTAATTTCTCCGCATTGCAAGGTGCAATTCTGAAATTTTTTACTTTTTCCTGCTCCTCTTAGCATGATAAAGAAGATTCAAAGAGAGTGAGATGCCAGCTCCTTTCATTCAGTCAGTAGCTTCAATCATTTCTGGTATATGAATAACATGATGTTTTTCAATGGCAAAAATCAATGAATTTTGTAAATGCACAAACAGTAATTTCTCCGCATTGCAAGGCGCAATTCTGAAATTTTTTGCTTTTTCCTGCTCCTCTTAGCATGATAAAGAAGATTCAAAGAGAGTGAGATGCCAGCTCCTTTCATTCAGTCAGTAGCTTCAATCATTTCTGGACGTTTTTCAATGGCAAAAATCAATGAATATTGTAAATGCACAAACAGTAATTTCTCCGCATTGCAAGGTGCAATTCTGAAATTTTTTGCTTTTTCCTGCTCCTCTTAGCATGATAAAGAAGATTCAAAGAGAGTGAGATGCCAGCTCCTTTCATTCAGTCAGTAGCTTCAATCATTTCTGGACGTTTTTCAATGGCAAAAATCAATGAATATTGTAAATGCACAAACAGTAATTTCTCCGCATTGCAAGGTGCAATTCTGAAATTTTTTGCTTTTTCCTGCTCCTCTTAGCATGATAAACAAGATTCAAAGAGAGTGAGATGCCAGCTCCTTTCATTCAGTCAGTAGCTTCAATCATTTCTGGACATTTTTCAAAGGCAAAAATCAATGAATATTGTAAATGCACAAACAGTAATTTCTCCGCATTGCAAGGTGCAATTCTGAAATTTTTTGCTTTTTCCTGCTCCTCTTAGCATGATAAAGAAGATTCAAAGAGAGTGAGATGCCAGCTCCTTTCATTCAGTCAGTAGCTTCAAACATTTCTGGTATATGAATAACATGTTTTTCAATGGCAAAAATCAATGAATATTGTAAATGCACAAACAGTAATTTCTCCGCATTGCAAGGTGCAATTCTGAAATTTTTTGCTTTTTCCTGCTCCTCTTAGCATGATAAAGAAGATTCAAAGAGAGTGAGATGCCAGCTCCTTTCATTCAGTCAGTAGCTTCAATCATTTCTGGACGTTTTTCAATGGCAAAAATCAATGAATATTGTAAATGCACAAACAGTAATTTCTCCGCATTGCAAGGTGCAATTCTGAAATTTTTTGCTTTTTCCTGCTCCTCTTAGCATGATAAAGAAGATTCAAAGAGAGTGAGATGCCAGCTCCTTTCATTCAGTCAGTAGCTTCAATCATTTCTGGATGTTTTTCAATGGCAAAAATCAATGAATATTGTAAATGCACAAACAGTAATTTCTCCGCATTGCAAGGTGCAATTCTGAAATTTTTTGCTTTTTCCTGCTCCTCATAGCATGATAAAGAAGATTCAAAGAGAGTGAGATGCCAGCTCCTTTCATTCAGTCAGTAGCTTCAATCATTTCTGGACGTTTTTCAATGGCAAAAATCAATGAATATTGTAAATGCACAAACAGTAATTTCTCCGCATTGCAAGGTGCAATTCTGAAATTTTTTGCTTTTTCCTGCTCCTCTTAGCATTATGAAGAAGATTCAAAGAGAGTGAGATGCCAGCTCCTTTCATTCAGTCAGTAGCTTCAAACATTTCTGGTATATGAATAACATGATGTTTTTCAATGGCAAAAATCAATGAATATTGTAAATGCAGAAACAGTAATTTCTCCGCATTGCAAGGTGCAATTCTGAAATTTTTTGCTTTTTCCTGCTCCTCTTAGCATGATAAAGAAGATTCAAAGAGAGTGAGATGCCAGCTCATTTCGTTCAGTCAGTAGCTTCAATCATTTCTGGACGTTTTTCAATGGCAAAAATCATTGAATATTGTAAATGCACAAACAGTAATTTCTCCGCATTGCAAGATGCAATTCTGAAATTTTTTACTTTTTCCTGCTCCTCTTAGCATGATAAAGAAGATTCAAAGAGAGTGAGATGCCAGCTCCTTTCATTCAGTCAGTAGCTTCAATCATTTACGGTATATGAATAACATGATGTTTTTCAATCGCAAAAATCAATGAATATTGTAAATGCACAAACAGTAATTTCTCCGCATTGCAAGGTGCAATTCTGAAATTTTTTGCTTTTTCCTGCTCCTCTTAGCATGATAAAGAAGATTCAAAGAGAGTGAGATGCCAGCTCCTTTCATTCAGTCAGTAGCTTCAATCATTTCTGGACGTTTTTCAATGGCAAAAATCAATGAATATTGTAAATGCACAAACAGTAATTTCTCCGCATTGCAAGGTGCAATTCTGAAATTTTTTACTTTTTCCTGCTCCTCTTAGCATGATAAAGAAGATTCAAAGAGAGTGAGATGCCAGCTCCTTTCATTCAGTCAGTAGCTTCAATCATTTCTGGTATATGAATAACATGATGTTTTTCAATGGCAAAAATCAATGAATTTTGTAAATGCACAAACAGTAATTTCTCCGCATTGCAAGGCGCAATTCTGAAATTTTTTGCTTTTTCCTGCTCCTCTTAGCATGATAAAGAAGATTCAAAGAGAGTGAGATGCCAGCTCCTTTCATTCAGTCAGTAGCTTCAATCATTTCTGGACGTTTTTCAATGGCAAAAATCAATGAATATTGTAAATGCACAAACAGTAATTTCTCCGCATTGCAAGGTGCAATTCTGAAATTTTTTGCTTTTTCCTGCTCCTCTTAGCATGATAAAGAAGATTCAAAGAGAGTGAGATGCCAGCTCCTTTCATTCAGTCAGTAGCTTCAATCATTTCTGGACGTTTTTCAATGGCAAAAATCAATGAATATTGTAAATGCACAAACAGTAATTTCTCCGCATTGCAAGGTGCAATTCTGAAATTTTTTGCTTTTTCCTGCTCCTCTTAGCATGATAAACAAGATTCAAAGAGAGTGAGATGCCAGCTCCTTTCATTCAGTCAGTAGCTTCAATCATTTCTGGACGTTTTTCAAAGGCAAAAATCAATGAATATTGTAAATGCACAAATAGTAATTTCTCCGCATTGCAAGGTGCAATTCTGAAATTTTTTGCTTTTTCCTGCTCCTCTTAGCATGATAAAGAAGATTCAAAGAGAGTGAGATGCCAGCTCCTTTCATTCAGTCAGTAGCTTCAAACATTTCTGGTATATGAATAACATGTTTTTCAATGGCAAAAATCAATGAATATTGTAAATGCACAAACAGTAATTTCTCCGCATTGCAAGGTGCAATTCTGAAATTTTTTGCTTTTTCCTGCTCCTCTTAGCATGATAAAGAAGATTCAAAGAGAGTGAGATGCCAGCTCCTTTCATTCAGTCAGTAGCTTCAATCATTTCTGGACGTTTTTCAATGGCAAAAATCAATGAATATTGTAAATGCACAAACAGTAATTTCTCCGCATTGCAAGGTGCAATTCTGAAATTTTTTGCTTTTTCCTGCTCCTCTTAGCATGATAAAGAAGATTCAAAGAGAGTGAGATGCCAGCTCCTTTCATTCAGTCAGTAGCTTCAATCATTTCTGGACGTTTTTCAATGGCAAAAATCAATGAATATTGTAAATGCACAAACAGTAATTTCTCCGCATTGCAAGGTGCAATTCTGAAATTTTTTGCTTTTTCCTGCTCCTCATAGCATGATAAAGAAGATTCAAAGAGAGTGAGATGCCAGCTCCTTTCATTCAGTCAGTAGCTTCAATCATTTCTGGACGTTTTTCAATGGCAAAAATCAATGAATATTGTAAATGCACAAACAGTAATTTCTCCGCATTGCAAGGTGCAATTCTGAAATTTTTTGCTTTTTCCTGCTCCTCTTAGCATTATGAAGAAGATTCAAAGAGAGTGAGATGCCAGCTCCTTTCATTCAGTCAGTAGCTTCAAACATTTCTGGTATATGAATAACATGATGTTTTTCAATGGCAAAAATCAATGAATATTGTAAATGCACAAACAGTAATTTCTCCGCATTGCAAGGTGCAATTCTGAAATTTTTTGCTTTTTCCTGCTCCTCTTAGCATGATAAAGAAGATTCAAAGAGAGTGAGATGCCAGCTCATTTCGTTCAGTCAGTAGCTTCAATCATTTCTGGACGTTTTTCAATGGCAAAAATCATTGAATATTGTAAATGCACAAACAGTAATTTCTCCGCATTGCAAGATGCAATTCTGAAATTTTTTACTTTTTCCTGCTCCTCTTAGCATGATAAAGAAGATTCAAAGAGAGTGAGATGCCAGCTCCTTTCATTCAGTCAGTAGCTTCAATCATTTACGGTATATGAATAACATGATGTTTTTCAATCGCAAAAATCAATGAATATTGTAAATGCACAAACAGTAATTTCTCCGCATTGCAAGGTGCAATTCTGAAATTTTTTGCTTTTTCCTGCTCCTCTTAGCATGATAAAGAAGATTCAAAGAGAGTGAGATGCCAGCTCCTTTCATTCAGTCAGTAGCTTCAATCATTTCTGGACGTTTTTCAATGGCAAAAATCAATGAATATTGTAAATGCACAAACAGTAATTTCTCCGCATTGCAAGGTGCAATTCTGAAATTTTTTACTTTTTCCTGCTCCTCTTAGCATGATAAAGAAGATTCAAAGAGAGTGAGATGCCAGCTCCTTTCATTCAGTCAGTAGCTTCAATCATTTCTGGTATATGAATAACATGATGTTTTTCAATGGCAAAAATCAATGAATTTTGTAAATGCACAAACAGTAATTTCTCCGCATTGCAAGGCGCAATTCTGAAATTTTTTGCTTTTTCCTGCTCCTCTTAGCATGATAAAGAAGATTCAAAGAGAGTGAGATGCCAGCTCCTTTCATTCAGTCAGTAGCTTCAATCATTTCTGGACGTTTTTCAATGGCAAAAATCAATGAATATTGTAAATGCACAAACAGTAATTTCTCCGCATTGCAAGGTGCAATTCTGAAATTTTTTGCTTTTTCCTGCTCCTCTTAGCATGATAAAGAAGATTCAAAGAGAGTGAGATGCCAGCTCCTTTCATTCAGTCAGTAGCTTCAATCATTTCTGGACGTTTTTCAATGGCAAAAATCAATGAATATTGTAAATGCACAAACAGTAATTTCTCCGCATTGCAAGGTGCAATTCTGAAATTTTTTGCTTTTTCCTGCTCCTCTTAGCATGATAAACAAGATTCAAAGAGAGTGAGATGCCAGCTCCTTTCATTCAGTCAGTAGCTTCAATCATTTCTGGACGTTTTTCAAAGGCAAAAATCAATGAATATTGTAAATGCACAAACAGTAATTTCTCCGCATTGCAAGGTGCAATTCTGAAATTTTTTGCTTTTTCCTGCTCCTCTTAGCATGATAAAGAAGATTCAAAGAGAGTGAGATGCCAGCTCCTTTCATTCAGTCAGTAGCTTCAAACATTTCTGGTATATGAATAACATGTTTTTCAATGGCAAAAATCAATGAATATTGTAAATGCACAAACAGTAATTTCTCCGCATTGCAAGGTGCAATTCTGAAATTTTTTGCTTTTTCCTGCTCCTCTTAGCATGATAAAGAAGATTCAAAGAGAGTGAGATGCCAGCTCCTTTCATTCAGTCAGTAGCTTCAATCATTTCTGGACGTTTTTCAATGGCAAAAATCAATGAATATTGTAAATGCACAAACAGTAATTTCTCCGCATTGCAAGGTGCAATTCTGAAATTTTTTGCTTTTTCCTGCTCCTCTTAGCATGATAAAGAAGATTCAAAGAGAGTGAGATGCCAGCTCCTTTCATTCAGTCAGTAGCTTCAATCATTTCTGGACGTTTTTCAATGGCAAAAATCCATGAACATTGTAAATGCACAAACTGTAATTTCTCCGCATTGCAAGGTGCAATTCTGAAATTTTTTGCTTTTTCCTGCTCCTCTTAGCATGGTAAAGAAGATTCAAAGAGAGTGAGATTCCAGCTCCTTTCATTCAGTCAGTAGCTTCAAACATTTCTGGTATATGAATAACATGATGTTTTTCAATGGCAAAAATCAATGAATATTGTAAATGCACAAACAGTAATTTCTCCGCATTGCAAGGTGCAAGTCTGAAATTTTTTGCTTTTTCCTGCTCCTCTTAGCATGATAAAGAAGATTCAAAGAGAGTGAGATGCCAGCTCCTTTCATTCAGTCAGTAGCTTCAATCATTTCTGGACGTTTTTCAATGGCAAAAATCAATGAATATTGTAAATGCACAAACTGTAATTTCTCCGCATTGCAAGGTGCAATTCTGAAATTTTTTGCTTTTTCCTGCTCCTCTTAGCATGATAAAGAAGATTCAAAGAGAGTGAGATGCCAGCTCCTTTCATTCAGTCAGTAGCTTCAATCATTTCTGGACGTTTTTCAATGGCAAAAATCAATGAATATTGTAAATGCACAAACAGTAATTTCTCCGCATTGCAAGGTGCAATTCTGAAATTTTTTGCTATTTCCTGCTCCTCTTAGTATGGTAAAGAAGATTCAAAGAGAGTGAGATGCCAGCTCCTTTTATTCAGTCAGTAGCTTCAAACATTTCTGGTATATGAATAACATGATGTTTTTCAATGGCAAAAATCAATGAATATTGTAAATGCACAAACAGTAATTTCTCCGCATTGCAAGGTGCAATTCTGAAATTTTTTGCTTTTTCCTGCTCCTCTTAGCATGATAAAGAAGATTCAAAGAGAGTGAGATGCCAGCTCCTTTCATTCAGTCAGTAGCTTCAATCATTTCTGGACGTTTTTCAATGGCAAAAATCAATGAATATTGTAAATGCACAAACAGTAATTTCTCCGCATTGCAAGGTGCAATTCTGAAATTTTTTGCTTTTTCCTGCTCCTCATAGCATGATAAAGAAGATTCAAAGAGAGTGAGATGCCAGCTCCTTTCATTCAGTCAGTAGCTTCAATCATTTCTGGACGTTTTTCAATGGCAAAAATCAATGAATATTGTAAATGCACAAACAGTAATTTCTCCGCATTGCAAGGTGCAATTCTGAAATTTTTTGCTTTTTCCTGCTCCTCTTAGCATTATGAAGAAGATTCAAAGAGAGTGAGATGCCAGCTCCTTTCATTCAGTCAGTAGCTTCAAACATTTCTGGTATATGAATAACATGATGTTTTTCAATGGCAAAAATCAATGAATATTGTAAATGCACAAACAGTAATTTCTCCGCATTGCAAGGTGCAATTCTGAAATTTTTTGCTTTTTCCTGCTCCTCTTAGCATGATAAAGAAGATTCAAAGAGAGTGAGATGCCAGCTCATTTCGTTCAGTCAGTAGCTTCAATCATTTCTGGACGTTTTTCAATGGCAAAAATCATTGAATATTGTAAATGCACAAACAGTAATTTCTCCGCATTGCAAGATGCAATTCTGAAATTTTTTACTTTTTCCTGCTCCTCTTAGCATGATAAAGAAGATTCAAAGAGAGTGAGATGCCAGCTCCTTTCATTCAGTCAGTAGCTTCAATCATTTACGGTATATGAATAACATGATGTTTTTCAATCGCAAAAATCAATGAATATTGTAAATGCACAAACAGTAATTTCTCCGCATTGCAAGGTGCAATTCTGAAATTTTTTGCTTTTTCCTGCTCCTCATAGCATGATAAAGAAGATTCAAAGAGAGTGAGATGCCAGCTCCTTTCATTCAGTCAGTAGCTTCAATCATTTCTGGACGTTTTTCAATGGCAAAAATCAATGAATATTGTAAATGCACAAACAGTAATTTCTCCGCATTGCAAGGTGCAATTCTGAAATTTTTTGCTTTTTCCTGCTCCTCTTAGCATTATGAAGAAGATTCAAAGAGAGTGAGATGCCAGCTCCTTTCATTCAGTCAGTAGCTTCAAACATTTCTGGTATATGAAAAACATGTTTTTCAATGGCAAAAATCAATGAATATTGTAAATGCACAAACAGTAATATCTCCGCATTGCAAGGTGCAATTCTGAAATTTTTTGCTTTTTCCTGCTAATCCTAGCATGATAAAGAAGATTCAAAGAGAGTGAGATGCCAGCTCCTTTCATTCAGTCAGTAGCTTCAAACATTTCTGGTATATGAAAAACATGTTTTTCAATGGCAAAAATCAATGAATATTGTAAATGCACAAACAGTAATATCTCCACATTGCACGGTGCAATTCTGAAATTTTTAGCTTTTTCCTGTTAATCCTAGCATGATAAAGAAGATTCAAAGAGAGTGAGATGCCAGCTCCTTTCATTCAGTCAGTAGCTTCAAACATTTCTGGTATATGAAAAACATGTTTTTCAAAGGCAAAAATCAATGAATATTGTAAATGCACAAACAGTAATATCTCCACATTGCAAGGTGCAATTCTGAAATTTTTTGCTTTTTCCTGCTAATCCTAGCATGATAAAGAAGATTCAAAGAGAGTGAGATGCCAGCTCCTTTCATTCAGTCAGTAGCTTCAAACATTTCTGGTATATGAAAAACATGTTTTTCAATGGCAAAAATCAATGAATATTGTAAATGCACAAACAGTAATATCTCCACATTGCACGGTGCAATTCTGAAATTTTTTGCTTTTTCCTGTTAATCCTAGCATGATAAAGAAGATTCAAAGAGAGTGAGATGCCAGCTCCTTTCATTCAGTCAGTAGCTTCAAACATTTCTGGTATATGAAAAACATGTTTTTCAATGGCAAAAATCAATGAATATTGTAAATGCACAAACAGTAATATCTCCACATTGCACGGTGCAATTCTGAAATTTTTAGCTTTTTCCTGTTAATCCTAGCATGATAAAGAAGATTCAAAGAGAGTGAGATGCCAGCTCCTTTCAGTCAGTCAGTAGCTTCAAACATTTCTGGTATATGAAAAACATGTTTTTCAATGGCAAAAATCAATGAATATTGTAAATGCACAAACAGTAATATCTCCACATTGCAAGGTGCAATTCTGAAATTTTTTGCTTTTTCCTGCTAAACCTAGCATGATAAAGAAGATTCAAAGAGAGTGAGATGCCAGCTCCTTTCATTCAGTCAGTAGCTTCAAACATTTCTGGTATATGAAAAACGTTTTTCAATGGCAAAAATCAATGAATATTGTAAATGCACAAACAGTAATATCTCCACATTGCACGGTGCAATTCTGAAATTTTTAGCTTTTTCCTGTTAATCCTAGCATGATAAAGAAGATTCAAAGAGAGTGAGATGCCAGCTCCTTTCATTCAGTCAGTAGCTTCAAACATTTCTGGTATATGAAAAACATGTTTTTCAATGGCAAAAATCAATGAATATTGTAAATGCACAAACAGTAATATCTCCACATTGCAAGGTGCAATTCTGAAATTTTTTGCTTTTTCCTGCTAATCCTAGCATGATAAAGAAGATTCAAAGAGAGTGAGATGCCAGCTCCTTTCATTCAGTCAGTAGCTTCAAACATTTCTGGTATATGAAAAACGTTTTTCAATGGCAAAAATCAATGAATATTGTAAATGCACAAACAGTAATTTATCCGCATTGCAAGGTGCAATTCTGAAATTTTTTGCTTTTTACTGCTCCTCTTAGCATGATAAAGAAGATTCAAAGAGAGTGAGATGCCAGCTCCTTTCATTCAGTCAGTAGCTTCAAACATTTCTGGTATATGAATAACATGATGTTTTTCAATGGCAAAAATCAATGAATATTGTAAATGCACAAACAGTAATTTCTCCGCATTGCAAGGTGCAATTCTGAAATTTTTTGCTTTTTCCTGCTCCTCTTAGCATGATAAAGAAGATTCAAAGAGAGTGAGATGCCAGCTCCTTTCATTCAGTCAGTAGCTTCAATCATTTCTGGACGTTTTTCAATGGCAAAAATCAATGAATATTGTAAATGCACAAACAGTAATTTCTCCGCATTGCAAGGTGCAATTCTGAAATTTTTTGCTTTTTCCTGCTCCTCTTAGCATGATAAAGAAGATTCAAAGAGAGTGAGATGCCAGCTCCTTTCATTCAGTCAGTAGCTTCAAACATTTCTGGTATATGAATAACATGATGTTTTTCAATGGCAAAAATCAATGAATATTGTAAATGCACAAACAGTAATTTCTCCGCATTGCAAGGTGCAATTCTGAAATTTTTTGCTTTTTCCTGCTCCTCTTAGCATGATAAAGAAGATTCAAAGAGAGTGAGATGCCAGCTCCTTTCATTCAGTCAGTAGCTTCAATCATTTCTGGACGTTTTTCAATGGCAAAAATCAATGAATATTGTAAATGCACAAACAGTAATTTCTCCGCATTGCAAGGTGCAATTCTGAAAATTTTTGCTTTTTCCTGCTCATCTTAGCATGATAAAGAAGTTTCAAAGAGAGTGAGATGCCAGCTCCTTTCATTCAGTCAGTAGCTTCAATCATTTCTGGACGTTTTTCAATGGCAAAAATCAATGAATATTGTAAATGCACAAACAGTAATTTCTCCGCATTGCAAGGTGCAATTCTGAAATTTTTTGCTTTTTCCTGCTCCTCTTAGCATGATAAACAAGATTCAAAGAGAGTGAGATGCCAGCTCCTTTCATTCAGTCAGTAGCTTCAATCATTTCTGGACGTTTTTCAATGGCAAAAATCAATGAATATTGTAAATGCACAAACAGTAATTTATCCGCATTGCAAGGTGCAATTCTGAAATTTTTTGCTTTTTCCTGCTCCTCTTAGCATGATAAAGAAGATTCAAAGAGAGTGAGATGCCAGCTCCTTTCATTCAGTCAGTAGCTTCAAACATTTCTGGTATATGAATAACATGATGTTTTTCAATGGCAAAAATCAATGAATATTGTAAATGCACAAACAGTAATTTCTCCGCATTGCAAGGTGCAATTCTGAAATTTTTTGCTTTTTCCTGCTCCTCTTAGCATGATAAAGAAGATTCAAAGAGAGTGAGATGCCAGCTCCTTTCATTCCGTCAGTAGCTTCAATCATTTCTGGACGTTTTTCAATGGCAAAAATCAATGAATATTGTAAATGCACAAGCAGTAATTTCTCCGCATTGCAAGGTGCAATTCTGAAATTTTTTGCTTTTTCCTGCTCCTCTTAGCATTATGAAGAAGATTCAAAGAGAGTGAGATGCCAGCTCCTTTCATTCAGTCAGTAGCTTCAAACATTTCTGGTATATGAAAAACATGTTTTTCAATGGCAAAAATCAATGAATATTGTAAATGCACAAACAGTAATATCTCCGCATTGCAAGGTGCAATTCTGAAATTTTTTGCTTTTTCCTGCTAATCCTAGCATGATAAAGAAGATTCAAAGAGAGTGAGATGCCAGCTCCTTTCATTCAGTCAGTAGCTTCAAACATTTCTGGTATATGAAAAACATGTTTTTCAATGGCAAAAATCAATGAATATTGTAAATGCACAAACAGTAATATCTCCACATTGCACGGTGCAATTCTGAAATTTTTAGCTTTTTCCTGTTAATCCTAGCATGATAAAGAAGATTCAAAGAGAGTGAGATGCCAGCTCCTTTCATTCAGTCAGTAGCTTCAAACATTTCTGGTATATGAAAAACATGTTTTTCAATGGCAAAAATCAATGAATATTGTAAATGCACAAACAGTAATATCTCCACATTGCAAGGTGCAATTCTGAAATTTTTTGCTTTTTCCTGCTAATCCTAGCATGATAAAGAAGATTCAAAGAGAGTGAGATGCCAGCTCCTTTCATTCAGTCAGTAGCTTCAAACATTTCTGGTATATGAAAAACATGTTTTTCAATGGCAAAAATCAATGAATATTGTAAATGCACAAACAGTAATATCTCCACATTGCACGGTGCAATTCTGAAATTTTTTGCTTTTTCCTGTTAATCCTAGCATGATAAAGAAGATTCAAAGAGAGTGAGATGCCAGCTCCTTTCATTCAGTCAGTAGCTTCAAACATTTCTGGTATATGAAAAACATGTTTTTCAATGGCAAAAATCAATGAATATTGTAAATGCACAAACAGTAATATCTCCACATTGCACGGTGCAATTCTGAAATTTTTAGCTTTTTCCTGTTAATCCTAGCATGATAAAGAAGATTCAAAGAGAGTGAGATGCCAGCTCCTTTCATTCAGTCAGTAGCTTCAAACATTTCTGGTATATGAAAAACATGTTTTTCAATGGCAAAAATCAATGAATATTGTAAATGCACAAACAGTAATATCTCCACATTGCAAGGTGCAATTCTGAAATTTTTTGCTTTTTCCTGCTAAACCTAGCATGATAAAGAAGATTCAAAGAGAGTGAGATGCCAGCTCCTTTCATTCAGTCAGTAGCTTCAAACATTTCTGGTATATGAAAAACGTTTTTCAATGGCAAAAATCAATGAATATTGTAAATGCACAAACAGTAATATCTCCACATTGCACGGTGCAATTCTGAAATTTTTAGCTTTTTCCTGTTAATCCTAGCATGATAAAGAAGATTCAAAGAGAGTGAGATGCCAGCTCCTTTCATTCAGTCAGTAGCTTCAAACATTTCTGGTATATGAAAAACATGTTTTTCAATGGCAAAAATCAATGAATATTGTAAATGCACAAACAGTAATATCTCCACATTGCAAGGTGCAATTCAGAAATTTTTTGCTTTTTCCTGCTAATCCTAGCATGATAAAGAAGATTCAAAGAGAGTGAGATGCCAGCTCCTTTCATTCAGTCAGTAGCTTCAAACATTTCTGGTATATGAAAAACGTTTTTCAATGGCAAAAATCAATGAATATTGTAAATGCACAAACAGTAATTTATCCGCATTGCAAGGTGCAATTCTGAAATTTTTTGCTTTTTCCTGCTCCTCTTAGCATGATAAAGAAGATTCAAAGAGAGTGAGATGCCAGCTCCTTTCATTCAGTCAGTAGCTTCAAACATTTCTGGTATATGAATAACATGATGTTTTTCAATGGCAAAAATCAATGAATATTGTAAATGCACAAACAGTAATTTCTCCGCATTGCAAGGTGCAATTCTGAAATTTTTTGCTTTTTCCTGCTCCTCTTAGCATGATAAAGAAGATTCAAAGAGAGTGAGATGCCAGCTCCTTTCATTCAGTCAGTAGCTTCAATCATTTCTGGACGTTTTTCAATGGCAAAAATCAATGAATATTGTAAATGCACAAACAGTAATTTCTCCGCATTGCAAGGTGCAATTCTGAAATTTTTTGCTTTTTCCTGCTCCTCTTAGCATGATAAAGAAGATTCAAAGAGAGTGAGATGCCAGCTCCTTTCATTCAGTCAGTAGCTTCAAACATTTCTGGTATATGAATAACATGATGTTTTTCAATGGCAAAAATCAATGAATATTGTAAATGCACAAACAGTAATTTCTCCGCATTGCAAGGTGCAATTCTGAAATTTTTTGCTTTTTCCTGCTCCTCTTAGCATGATAAAGAAGATTCAAAGAGAGTGAGATGCCAGCTCCTTTCATTCAGTCAGTAGCTTCAATCATTTCTGGACGTTTTTCAATGGCAAAAATCAATGAATATTGTAAATGCACAAACAGTAATTTCTCCGCATTGCAAGGTGCAATTCTGAAAATTTTTGCTTTTTCCTGCTCATCTTAGCATGATAAAGAAGTTTCAAAGAGAGTGAGATGCCAGCTCCTTTCATTCAGTCAGTAGCTTCAATCATTTCTGGACGTTTTTCAATGGCAAAAATCAATGAATATTGTAAATGCACAAACAGTAATTTCTCCGCATTGCAAGGTGCAATTCTGAAATTTTTTGCTTTTTCCTGCTCCTCTTAGCATGATAAACAAGATTCAAAGAGAGTGAGATGCCAGCTCCTTTCATTCAGTCAGTAGCTTCAATCATTTCTGGACGTTTTTCAATGGCAAAAATCAATGAATATTGTAAATGCACATACAGTAATTTATCCGCATTGCAAGGTGCAATTCTGAAATTTTTTGCTTTTTCCTGCTCCTCTTAGCATGATAAAGAAGATTCAAAGAGAGTGAGATGCCAGCTCCTTTCATTCAGTCAGTAGCTTCAAACATTTCTGGTATATGAATAACATGATGTTTTTCAATGGCAAAAATCAATGAATATTGTAAATGCACAAACAGTAATTTCTCCGCATTGCAAGGTGCAATTCTGAAATTTTTTGCTTTTTCCTGCTCCTCTTAGCATGATAAAGAAGATTCAAAGAGAGTGAGATGCCAGCTCCTTTCATTCCGTCAGTAGCTTCAATCATTTCTGGACGTTTTTCAATGGCAAAAATCAATGAATATTGTAAATGCACAAGCAGTAATTTCTCCGCATTGCAAGGTGCAATTCTGAAATTTTTTGCTTTTTCCTGCTCCTCTTAGCATTATGAAGAAGATTCAAAGAGAGTGAGATGCCAGCTCCTTTCATTCAGTCAGTAGCTTCAAACATTTCTGGTATATGAAAAACATGTTTTTCAATGGCAAAAATCAATGAATATTGTAAATGCACAAACAGTAATATCTCCACATTGCAAGGTGCAATTCTGAAATTTTTTGCTTTTTCCTGCTAATCCTAGCATGATAAAGAAGATTCAAAGAGAGTGAGATGCCAGCTCCTTTCATTCAGTCAGTAGCTTCAAACATTTCTGGTATATGAAAAACGTTTTTCAATGGCAAAAATCAATGAATATTGTAAATGCACAAACAGTAATATCTCCACATTGCAAGGTGCAATTCTGAAATTTTTTGCTTTTTCCTGCTAATCCTAGCATGATAAAGAAGATTCAAAGAGAGTGAGATGCCAGCTCCTTTCATTCAGTCAGTAGCTTCAAACATTTCTGGTATATGAAAAACATGTTTTTCAATGGCAAAAATCAATGAATATTGTAAATGCACAAACAGTAATATCTCCACATTGCAGGGTGCAATTCTGAAATTTTTAGCTTTTTCCTGTTAATCCTAGCATGATAAAGAAGATTCAAAGAGAGTGAGATGCCAGCTCCTTTCATTCAGTCAGTAGCTTCAAACATTTCTGGTATATGAAAAACGTTTTTCAATGGCAAAAATCAATGAATATTGTAAATGCACAAACAGTAATATCTCCACATTGCAAGGTGCAATTCTGAAATTTTTTGCTTTTTCCTGTTAATCCTAGCATGATAAAGAAGATTCAAAGAGAGTGAGATGCCAGCTCCTTTCATTCAGTCAGTAGCTTCAAACATTTCTGGTATATGAAAAACATGTTTTTCAATGGCAAAAATCAATGAATATTGTAAATGCACAAACAGTAATATCTCCGCATTGCAAGGTGCAATTCTGAAATTTTTTGCTTTTTCCTGCTAATCCTAGCATGATAAAGAAGATTCAAAGAGAGTGAGATGCCAGCTCCTTTCATTCAGTCAGTAGCTTCAAACATTTCTGGTATATGAAAAACATGTTTTTCAATGGCAAAAATCAATGAATATTGTAAATGCACAAACAGTAATATCTCCACATTGCACGGTGCAATTCTGAAATTTTTAGCTTTTTCCTGTTAATCCTAGCATGATAAAGAAGATTCAAAGAGAGTGAGATGCCAGCTCCTTTCATTCAGTCAGTAGCTTCAAACATTTCTGGTATATGAAAAACGTTTTTCAATGGCAAAAATCAATGAATATTGTAAATGCACAAACAGTAATATCTCCACATTGCAAGGTGCAATTCTGAAATTTTTTGCTTTTTCCTGTTAATCCTAGCATGATAAAGAAGATTCAAAGAGAGTGAGATGCCAGCTCCTTTCATTCAGTCAGTAGCTTCAAACATTTCTGGTATATGAAAAACGTTTTTCAATGGCAAAAATCAATGAATATTGTAAATGCACAAACAGTAATATCTCCACATTGCAAGGTGCAATTCTGAAATTTTTTGCTTTTTCCTGTTAATCCTAGCATGATAAAGAAGATTCAAAGAGAGTGAGATGCCAGCTCCTTTCATTCAGTCAGTAGCTTCAAACATTTCTGGTATATGAAAAACATGTTTTTCAATGGCAAAAATCAATGAATATTGTAAATGCACAAACAGTAATATCTCCGCATTGCAAGGTGCAATTCTGAAATTTTTTGCTTTTTCCTGCTAATCCTAGCATGATAAAGAAGATTCAAAGAGAGTGAGATGCCAGCTCCTTTCATTCAGTCAGTAGCTTCAAACATTTCTGGTATATGAAAAACATGTTTTTCAATGGCAAAAATCAATGAATATTGTAAATGCACAAACAGTAATATCTCCACATTGCAGGGTGCAATTCTGAAATTTTTAGCTTTTTCCTGTTAATCCTAGCATGATAAAGAAGATTCAAAGAGAGTGAGATGCCAGCTCCTTTCATTCAGTCAGTAGCTTCAAACATTTCTGGTATATGAAAAACGTTTTTCAATGGCAAAAATCAATGAATATTGTAAATGCACAAACAGTAATATCTCCACATTGCAAGGTGCAATTCTGAAATTTTTTGCTTTTTCCTGTTAATCCTAGCATGATAAAGAAGATTCAAAGAGAGTGAGATGCCAGCTCCTTTCATTCAGTCAGTAGCTTCAAACATTTCTGGTATATGAAAAACATGTTTTTCAATGGCAAAAATCAATGAATATTGTAAATGCGCAAACAGTAATATCTCCGCATTGCAAGGTGCAATTCTGAAATTTTTTGCTTTTTCCTGCTAATCCTAGCATGATAAAGAAGATTCAAAGAGAGTGAGATGCCAGCTCCTTTCATTCAGTCAGTAGCTTCAAACATTTCTGGTATATGAAAAACATGTTTTTCAATGGCAAAAATCAATGAATATTGTAAATGCACAAACAGTAATATCTCCACATTGCACGGTGCAATTCTGAAATTTTTAGCTTTTTCCTGTTAATCCTAGCATGATAAAGAAGATTCAAAGAGAGTGAGATGCCAGCTCCTTTCATTCAGTCAGTAGCTTCAAACATTTCTGGTATATGAAAAACGTTTTTCAATGGCAAAAATCAATGAATATTGTAAATGCACAAACAGTAATATCTCCACATTGCAAGGTGCAATTCTGAAATTTTTTGCTTTTTCCTGTTAATCCTAGCATGATAAAGAAGATTCAAAGAGAGTGAGATGCCAGCTCCTTTCATTCAGTCAGTAGCTTCAAACATTTCTGGTATATGAAAAACGTTTTTCAATGGCAAAAATCAATGAATATTGTAAATGCACAAACAGTAATATCTCCACATTGCAAGGTGCAATTCTGAAATTTTTTGCTTTTTCCTGTTAATCCTAGCATGATAAAGAAGATTCAAAGAGAGTGAGATGCCAGCTCCTTTCATTCAGTCAGTAGCTTCAAACATTTCTGGTATATGAAAAACATGTTTTTCAATGGCAAAAATCAATGAATATTGTAAATGCACAAACAGTAATATCTCCGCATTGCAAGGTGCAATTCTGAAATTTTTTGCTTTTTCCTGCTAATCCTAGCATGATAAAGAAGATTCAAAGAGAGTGAGATGCCAGCTCCTTTCATTCAGTCAGTAGCTTCAAACATTTCTGGTATATGAAAAACATGTTTTTCAATGGCAAAAATCAATGAATATTGTAAATGCACAAACAGTAATATCTCCACATTGCACGGTGCAATTCTGAAATTTTTAGCTTTTTCCTGTTAATCCTAGCATGATAAAGAAGATTCAAAGAGAGTGAGATGCCAGCTCCTTTCATTCAGTCAGTAGCTTCAAACATTTCTGGTATATGAAAAACATGTTTTTCAATGGCAAAAATCAATGAATATTGTAAATGCACAAACAGTAATATCTCCACATTGCAAGGTGCAATTCTGAAATTTTTTGCTTTTTCCTGCTAATCCTAGCATGATAAAGAAGATTCAAAGAGAGTGAGATGCCAGCTCCTTTCATTCAGTCAGTAGCTTCAAACATTTCTGGTATATGAAAAACATGTTTTTCAATGGCAAAAATCAATGAATATTGTAAATGCACAAACAGTAATATCTCCACATTGCACGGTGCAATTCTGAAATTTTTTGCTTTTTCCTGTTAATCCTAGCATGATAAAGAAGATTCAAAGAGAGTGAGATGCCAGCTCCTTTCATTCAGTCAGTAGCTTCAAACATTTCTGGTATATGAAAAACATGTTTTTCAATGGCAAAAATCAATGAATATTGTAAATGCACAAACAGTAATATCTCCACATTGCACGGTGCAATTCTGAAATTTTTAGCTTTTTCCTGTTAATCCTAGCATGATAAAGAAGATTCAAAGAGAGTGAGATGCCAGCTCCTTTCATTCAGTCAGTAGCTTCAAACATTTCTGGTATATGAAAAACATGTTTTTCAATGGCAAAAATCAATGAATATTGTAAATGCACAAACAGTAATATCTCCACATTGCAAGGTGCAATTCTGAAATTTTTTGCTTTTTCCTGCTAATCCTAGCATGATAAAGAAGATTCAAAGAGAGTGAGATGCCAGCTCCTTTCATTCAGTCAGTAGCTTCAAACATTTCTGGTATATGAAAAACGTTTTTCAATGGCAAAAATCAATGAATATTGTAAATGCACAAACAGTAATATCTCCACATTGCAAGGTGCAATTCTGAAATTTTTTGCTTTTTCCTGTTAATCCTAGCATGATAAAGAAGATTCAAAGAGAGTGAGATGCCAGCTCCTTTCATTCAGTCAGTAGCTTCAAACATTTCTGGTATATGAAAAACATGTTTTTCAATGGCAAAAATCAATGAATATTGTAAATGCACAAACAGTAATATCTCCGCATTGCAAGGTGCAATTCTGAAATTTTTTGCTTTTTCCTGCTAATCCTAGCATGATAAAGAAGATTCAAAGAGAGTGAGATGCCAGCTCCTTTCATTCAGTCAGTAGCTTCAAACATTTCTGGTATATGAAAAACATGTTTTTCAATGGCAAAAATCAATGAATATTGTAAATGCACAAACAGTAATATCTCCACATTGCACGGTGCAATTCTGAAATTTTTAGCTTTTTCCTGTTAATCCTAGCATGATAAAGAAGATTCAAAGAGAGTGAGATGCCAGCTCCTTTCATTCAGTCAGTAGCTTCAAACATTTCTGGTATATGAAAAACATGTTTTTCAATGGCAAAAATCAATGAATATTGTAAATGCACAAACAGTAATATCTCCACATTGCAAGGTGCAATTCTGAAATTTTTTGCTTTTTCCTGCTAATCCTAGCATGATAAAGAAGATTCAAAGAGAGTGAGATGCCAGCTCCTTTCATTCAGTCAGTAGCTTCAAACATTTCTGGTATATGAAAAACATGTTTTTCAATGGCAAAAATCAATGAATATTGTAAATGCACAAACAGTAATATCTCCACATTGCACGGTGCAATTCTGAAATTTTTTGCTTTTTCCTGTTAATCCTAGCATGATAAAGAAGATTCAAAGAGAGTGAGATGCCAGCTCCTTTCATTCAGTCAGTAGCTTCAAACATTTCTGGTATATGAAAAACATGTTTTTCAATGGCAAAAATCAATGAATATTGTAAATGCACAAACAGTAATATCTCCACATTGCACGGTGCAATTCTGAAATTTTTAGCTTTTTCCTGTTAATCCTAGCATGATAAAGAAGATTCAAAGAGAGTGAGATGCCAGCTCCTTTCATTCAGTCAGTAGCTTCAAACATTTCTGGTATATGAAAAACATGTTTTTCAATGGCAAAAATCAATGAATATTGTAAATGCACAAACAGTAATATCTCCACATTGCAAGGTGCAATTCTGAAATTTTTTGCTTTTTCCTGCTAAACCTAGCATGATAAAGAAGATTCAAAGAGAGTGAGATGCCAGCTCCTTTCATTCAGTCAGTAGCTTCAAACATTTCTGGTATATGAAAAACGTTTTTCAATGGCAAAAATCAATGAATATTGTAAATGCACAAACAGTAATATCTCCACATTGCACGGTGCAATTCTGAAATTTTTAGCTTTTTCCTGTTAATCCTAGCATGATAAAGAAGATTCAAAGAGAGTGAGATGCCAGCTCCTTTCATTCAGTCAGTAGCTTCAAACATTTCTGGTATATGAAAAACATGTTTTTCAATGGCAAAAATCAATGAATATTGTAAATGCACAAACAGTAATATCTCCACATTGCAAGGTGCAATTCTGAAATTTTTTGCTTTTTCCTGCTAATCCTAGCATGATAAAGAAGATTCAAAGAGAGTGAGATGCCAGCTCCTTTCATTCAGTCAGTAGCTTCAAACATTTCTGGTATATGAAAAACGTTTTTCAATGGCAAAAATCAATGAATATTGTAAATGCACAAACAGTAATTTATCCGCATTGCAAGGTGCAATTCTGAAATTTTTTGCTTTTTCCTGCTCCTCTTAGCATGATAAAGAAGATTCAAAGAGAGTGAGATGCCAGCTCCTTTCATTCAGTCAGTAGCTTCAAACATTTCTGGTATATGAATAACATGATGTTTTTCAATGGCAAAAATCAATGAATATTGTAAATGCACAAACAGTAATTTCTCCGCATTGCAAGGTGCAATTCTGAAATTTTTTGCTTTTTCCTGCTCCTCTTAGCATGATAAAGAAGATTCAAAGAGAGTGAGATGCCAGCTCCTTTCATTCAGTCAGTAGCTTCAATCATTTCTGGACGTTTTTCAATGGCAAAAATCAATGAATATTGTAAATGCACAAACAGTAATTTCTCCGCATTGCAAGGTGCAATTCTGAAATTTTTTGCTTTTTCCTGCTCCTCTTAGCATGATAAAGAAGATTCAAAGAGAGTGAGATGCCAGCTCCTTTCATTCAGTCAGTAGCTTCAAACATTTCTGGTATATGAATAACATGATGTTTTTCAATGGCAAAAATCAATGAATATTGTAAATGCACAAACAGTAATTTCTCCGCATTGCAAGGTGCAATTCTGAAATTTTTTGCTTTTTCCTGCTCCTCTTAGCATGATAAAGAAGATTCAAAGAGAGTGAGATGCCAGCTCCTTTCATTCAGTCAGTAGCTTCAATCATTTCTAGACGTTTTTCAATGGCAAAAATCAATGAATATTGTAAATGCACAAACAGTAATTTCTCCGCATTGCAAGGTGCAATTCTGAAAATTTTTGCTTTTTCCTGCTCATCTTAGCATGATAAAGAAGTTTCAAAGAGAGTGAGATGCCAGCTCCTTTCATTCAGTCAGTAGCTTCAATCATTTCTGGACGTTTTTCAATGGCAAAAATCAATGAATATTGTAAATGCACAAACAGTAATTTCTCCGCATTGCAAGGTGCAATTCTGAAATTTTTTGCTTTTTCCTGCTCCTCTTAGCATGATAAACAAGATTCAAAGAGAGTGAGATGCCAGCTCCTTTCATTCAGTCAGTAGCTTCAATCATTTCTGGACGTTTTTCAATGGCAAAAATCAATGAATATTGTAAATGCACAAACAGTAATTTATCCGCATTGCAAGGTGCAATTCTGAAATTTTTTGCTTTTTCCTGCTCCTCTTAGCATGATAAAGAAGATTCAAAGAGAGTGAGATGCCAGCTCCTTTCATTCAGTCAGTAGCTTCAAACATTTCTGGTATATGAATAACATGATGTTTTTCAATGGCAAAAATCAATGAATATTGTAAATGCACAAACAGTAATTTCTCCGCATTGCAAGGTGCAATTCTGAAATTTTTTGCTTTTTCCTGCTCCTCTTAGCATGATAAAGAAGATTCAAAGAGAGTGAGATGCCAGCTCCTTTCATTCCGTCAGTAGCTTCAATCATTTCTGGACGTTTTTCAATGGCAAAAATCAATGAATATTGTAAATGCACAAGCAGTAATTTCTCCGCATTGCAAGGTGCAATTCTGAAATTTTTTGCTTTTTCCTGCTCCTCTTAGCATTATGAAGAAGATTCAAAGAGAGTGAGATGCCAGCTCCTTTCATTCAGTCAGTAGCTTCAAACATTTCTGGTATATGAAAAACATGTTTTTCAATGGCAAAAATCAATGAATATTGTAAATGCACAAACAGTAATATCTCCACATTGCAAGGTGCAATTCTGAAATTTTTTGCTTTTTCCTGCTAATCCTAGCATGATAAAGAAGATTCAAAGAGAGTGAGATGCCAGCTCCTTTCATTCAGTCAGTAGCTTCAAACATTTCTGGTATATGAAAAACGTTTTTCAATGGCAAAAATCAATGAATATTGTAAATGCACAAACAGTAATATCTCCACATTGCAAGGTGCAATTCTGAAATTTTTTGCTTTTTCCTGCTAATCCTAGCATGATAAAGAAGATTCAAAGAGAGTGAGATGCCAGCTCCTTTCATTCAGTCAGTAGCTTCAAACATTTCTGGTATATGAAAAACATGTTTTTCAATGGCAAAAATCAATGAATATTGTAAATGCACAAACAGTAATATCTCCACATTGCAGGGTGCAATTCTGAAATTTTTAGCTTTTTCCTGTTAATCCTAGCATGATAAAGAAGATTCAAAGAGAGTGAGATGCCAGCTCCTTTCATTCAGTCAGTAGCTTCAAACATTTCTGGTATATGAAAAACGTTTTTCAATGGCAAAAATCAATGAATATTGTAAATGCACAAACAGTAATATCTCCACATTGCAAGGTGCAATTCTGAAATTTTTTGCTTTTTCCTGTTAATCCTAGCATGATAAAGAAGATTCAAAGAGAGTGAGATGCCAGCTCCTTTCATTCAGTCAGTAGCTTCAAACATTTCTGGTATATGAAAAACATGTTTTTCAATGGCAAAAATCAATGAATATTGTAAATGCACAAACAGTAATATCTCCGCATTGCAAGGTGCAATTCTGAAATTTTTTGCTTTTTCCTGCTAATCCTAGCATGATAAAGAAGATTCAAAGAGAGTGAGATGCCAGCTCCTTTCATTCAGTCAGTAGCTTCAAACATTTCTGGTATATGAAAAACATGTTTTTCAATGGCAAAAATCAATGAATATTGTAAATGCACAAACAGTAATATCTCCACATTGCACGGTGCAATTCTGAAATTTTTAGCTTTTTCCTGTTAATCCTAGCATGATAAAGAAGATTCAAAGAGAGTGAGATGCCAGCTCCTTTCATTCAGTCAGTAGCTTCAAACATTTCTGGTATATGAAAAACGTTTTTCAATGGCAAAAATCAATGAATATTGTAAATGCACAAACAGTAATATCTCCACATTGCAAGGTGCAATTCTGAAATTTTTTGCTTTTTCCTGTTAATCCTAGCATGATAAAGAAGATTCAAAGAGAGTGAGATGCCAGCTCCTTTCATTCAGTCAGTAGCTTCAAACATTTCTGGTATATGAAAAACGTTTTTCAATGGCAAAAATCAATGAATATTGTAAATGCACAAACAGTAATATCTCCACATTGCAAGGTGCAATTCTGAAATTTTTTGCTTTTTCCTGCTAATCCTAGCATGATAAAGAAGATTCAAAGAGAGTGAGATGCCAGCTCCTTTCATTCAGTCAGTAGCTTCAAACATTTCTGGTATATGAAAAACATGTTTTTCAATGGCAAAAATCAATGAATATTGTAAATGCACAAACAGTAATATCTCCACATTGCACGGTGCAATTCTGAAATTTTTAGCTTTTTCCTGTTAATCCTAGCATGATAAAAAGATTCAAAGAGAGTGAGATGCCAGCTCCTTTCATTCAGTCAGTAGCTTCAAACATTTCTGGTATATGAAAAACGTTTTTCAATGGCAAAAATCAATGAATATTGTAAATGCACAAACAGTAATATCTCCACATTGCAAGGTGCAATTCTGAAATTTTTTGCTTTTTCCTGTTAATCCTAGCATGATAAAGAAGATTCAAAGAGAGTGAGATGCCAGCTCCTTTCATTCAGTCAGTAGCTTCAAACATTTCTGGTATATGAAAAACATGTTTTTCAATGGCAAAAATCAATGAATATTGTAAATGCACAAACAGTAATATCTCCGCATTGCAAGGTGCAATTCTGAAATTTTTTGCTTTTTCCTGCTAATCCTAGCATGATAAAGAAGATTCAAAGAGAGTGAGATGCCAGCTCCTTTCATTCAGTCAGTAGCTTCAAACATTTCTGGTATATGAAAAACATGTTTTTCAATGGCAAAAATCAATGAATATTCTAAATGCACAAACAGTAATATCTCCACATTGCACGGTGCAATTCTGAAATTTTTAGCTTTTTCCTGTTAATCCTAGCATGATAAAGAAGATTCAAAGAGAGTGAGATGCCAGCTCCTTTCATTCAGTCAGTAGCTTCAAACATTTCTGGTATATGAAAAACATGTTTTTCAATGGCAAAAATCAATGAATATTGTAAATGCACAAACAGTAATATCTCCACATTGCACGGTGCAATTCTGAAATTTTTAGCTTTTTCCTGTTAATCCTAGCATGATAAAGAAGATTCAAAGAGAGTGAGATGCCAGCTCCTTTCATTCAGTCAGTAGCTTCAAACATTTCTGGTATATGAAAAACGTTTTTCAATGGCAAAAATCAATGAATATTGTAAATGCACAAACAGTAATATCTCCACATTGCAAGGTGCAATTCTGAAATTTTTTGCTTTTTCCTGTTAATCCTAGCATGATAAAGAAGATTCAAAGAGAGTGAGATGCCAGCTCCTTTCATTCAGTCAGTAGCTTCAAACATTTCTGGTATATGAAAAACATGTTTTTCAATGGCAAAAATCAATGAATATTGTAAATGCACAAACAGTAATATCTCCGCATTGCAAGGTGCAATTCTGAAATTTTTTGCTTTTTCCTGCTAATCCTAGCATGATAAAGAAGATTCAAAGAGAGTGAGATGCCAGCTCCTTTCATTCAGTCAGTAGCTTCAAACATTTCTGGTATATGAAAAACATGTTTTTCAATGGCAAAAATCAATGAATATTGTAAATGCACAAACAGTAATATCTCCACATTGCAAGGTGCAATTCTGAAATTTTTTGCTTTTTCCTGTTAATCCTAGCATGATAAAGAAGATTCAAAGAGAGTGAGATGCCAGCTCCTTTCATTCAGTCAGTAGCTTCAAACATTTCTGGTATATGAAAAACATGTTTTTCAATGGCAAAAATCAATGAATATTGTAAATGCACAAACAGTAATATCTCCGCATTGCAAGGTGCAATTCTGAAATTTTTTGCTTTTTCCTGCTAATCCTAGCATGATAAAGAAGATTCAAAGAGAGTGAGATGCCAGCTCCTTTCATTCAGTCAGTAGCTTCAAACATTTCTGGTATATGAAAAACATGTTTTTCAATGGCAAAAATCAATGAATATTGTAAATGCACAAACAGTAATATCTCCACATTGCACGGTGCAATTCTGAAATTTTTAGCTTTTTCCTGTTAATCCTAGCATGATAAAGAAGATTCAAAGAGAGTGAGATGCCAGCTCCTTTCATTCAGTCAGTAGCTTCAAACATTTCTGGTATATGAAAAACATGTTTTTCAATGGCAAAAATCAATGAATATTGTAAATGCACAAACAGTAATATCTCCACATTGCACGGTGCAATTCTGAAATTTTTAGCTTTTTCCTGTTAATCCTAGCATGATAAAGAAGATTCAAAGAGAGTGAGATGCCAGCTCCTTTCATTCAGTCAGTAGCTTCAAACATTTCTGGTATATGAAAAACGTTTTTCAATGGCAAAAATCAATGAATATTGTAAATGCACAAACAGTAATATCTCCACATTGCAAGGTGCAATTCTGAAATTTTTTGCTTTTTCCTGTTAATCCTAGCATGATAAAGAAGATTCAAAGAGAGTGAGATGCCAGCTCCTTTCATTCAGTCAGTAGCTTCAAACATTTCTGGTATATGAAAAACATGTTTTTCAATGGCAAAAATCAATGAATATTGTAAATGCACAAACAGTAATATCTCCGCATTGCAAGGTGCAATTCTGAAATTTTTTGCTTTTTCCTGCTAATCCTAGCATGATAAAGAAGATTCAAAGAGAGTGAGATGCCAGCTCCTTTCATTCAGTCAGTAGCTTCAAACATTTCTGGTATATGAAAAACATGTTTTTCAATGGCAAAAATCAATGAATATTGTAAATGCACAAACAGTAATATCTCCACATTGCAAGGTGCAATTCTGAAATTTTTTGCTTTTTCCTGTTAATCCTAGCATGATAAAGAAGATTCAAAGAGAGTGAGATGCCAGCTCCTTTCATTCAGTCAGTAGCTTCAAACATTTCTGGTATATGAAAAACATGTTTTTCAATGGCAAAAATCAATGAATATTGTAAATGCACAAACAGTAATATCTCCACATTGCAAGGTGCAATTCTGAAATTTTTTGCTTTTTCCTGCTAATCCTAGCATGATAAAGATTCAAAGAGAGTGAGATGCCAGCTCCTTTCATTCAGTCAGTAGCTTCAAACATTTCTGGTATATGAAAAACGTTTTTCAATGGCAAAAATCAATGAATATTGTAAATGCACAAACAGTAATATCTCCACATTGCACGGTGCAATTCTGAAATTTTTAGCTTTTTCCTGTTAATCCTAGCATGATAAAGAAGATTCAAAGAGAGTGAGATGCCAGCTCCTTTCATTCAGTCAGTAGCTTCAAACATTTCTGGTATATGAAAAACATGTTTTTCAATGGCAAAAATCAATGAATATTGTAAATGCACAAACAGTAATATCTCCACATTGCAAGGTGCAATTCTGAAATTTTTTGCTTTTTCCTGCTAATCCTAGCATGATAAAGAAGATTCAAAGAGAGTGAGATGCCAGCTCCTTTCATTCAGTCAGTAGCTTCAAACATTTCTGGTATATGAAAAACATGTTTTTCAATGGCAAAAATCAATGAATATTGTAAATGCACAAACAGTAATATCTCCACATTGCACGGTGCAATTCTGAAATTTTTAGCTTTTTCCTGTTAATCCTAGCATGATAAAGAAGATTCAAAGAGAGTGAGATGCCAGCTCCTTTCATTCAGTCAGTAGCTTCAAACATTTCTGGTATATGAAAAACGTTTTTCAATGGCAAAAATCAATGAATATTGTAAATGCACAAACAGTAATATCTCCACATTGCAAGGTGCAATTCTGAAATTTTTTGCTTTTTCCTGTTAATCCTAGCATGATAAAGAAGATTCAAAGAGAGTGAGATGCCAGCTCCTTTCATTCAGTCAGTAGCTTCAAACATTTCTGGTATATGAAAAACATGTTTTTCAATGGCAAAAATCAATGAATATTGTAAATGCACAAACAGTAATATCTCCGCATTGCAAGGTGCAATTCTGAAATTTTTTGCTTTTTCCTGCTAATCCTAGCATGATAAAGAAGATTCAAAGAGAGTGAGATGCCAGCTCCTTTCATTCAGTCAGTAGCTTCAAACATTTCTGGTATATGAAAAACATGTTTTTCAATGGCAAAAATCAATGAATATTGTAAAAGCACAAACAGTAATATCTCCACATTGCACGGTGCAATTCTGAAATTTTTAGCTTTTTCCTGTTAATCCTAGCATGATAAAGAAGATTCAAAGAGAGTGAGATGCCAGCTCCTTTCATTCAGTCAGTAGCTTCAAACATTTCTGGTATATGAAAAACATGTTTTTCAATGGCAAAAATCAATGAATATTGTAAATGCACAAACAGTAATATCTCCACATTGCACGGTGCAATTCTGAAATTTTTAGCTTTTTCCTGTTAATCCTAGCATGATAAAGAAGATTCAAAGAGAGTGAGATGCCAGCTCCTTTCATTCAGTCAGTAGCTTCAAACATTTCTGGTATATGAAAAACGTTTTTCAATGGCAAAAATCAATGAATATTGTAAATGCACAAACAGTAATATCTCCACATTGCAAGGTGCAATTCTGAAATTTTTTGCTTTTTCCTGTTAATCCTAGCATGATAAAGAAGATTCAAAGAGAGTGAGATGCCAGCTCCTTTCATTCAGTCAGTAGCTTCAAACATTTCTGGTATATGAAAAACATGTTTTTCAATGGCAAAAATCAATGAATATTGTAAATGCACAAACAGTAATATCTCCACATTGCACGGTGCAATTCTGAAATTTTTAGCTTTTTCCTGTTAATCCTAGCATGATAAAGAAGATTCAAAGAGAGTGAGATGCCAGCTCCTTTCATTCAGTCAGTAGCTTCAAACATTTCTGGTATATGAAAAACATGTTTTTCAATGGCAAAAATCAATGAATATTGTAAATGCACAAACAGTAATATCTCCACATTGCAAGGTGCAATTCTGAAATTTTTTGCTTTTTCCTGCTAATCCTAGCATGATAAAGAAGATTCAAAGAGAGTGAGATGCCAGCTCCTTTCATTCAGTCAGTAGCTTCAAACATTTCTGGTATATGAAAAACATGTTTTTCAATGGCAAAAATCAATGAATATTGTAAATGCACAAACAGTAATATCTCCACATTGCACAGTGCAATTCTGAAATTTTTAGCTTTTTCCTGTTAATCCTAGCATGATAAAGAAGATTCAAAGAGAGTGAGATGCCAGCTCCTTTCATTCAGTCAGTAGCTTCAAACATTTCTGGTATATGAAAAACATGTTTTTCAATGGCAAAAATCAATGAATATTGTAAATGCACAAACAGTAATATCTCCACATTGCAAGGTGCAATTCTGAAATTTTTTGCTTTTTCCTGTTAATCCTAGCATGATAAAGAAGATTCAAAGAGAGTGAGATGGGGAGTGGCCTGAGCACAGGACGAGATGGCAGCTTGATCCTGAGCTCCCTGAGGGCTAAAACTACAAAGCGACGATAAAAGCAACTTAAGAAGATTTACTCGATCAATTCTTACATGGATTAACTCCCTAAAGCTTAAGGATCATCTGGATACTGAAAAGACTCTCCCTGACCCGTTATTCTGGGAGATATTTCGTTTGGAAGCAGTGAGGTGCGTCCTTGATTTCATGCCAGTCGTGGGTATTGTGACATAGACCTGCAGGCTTGCAGGTCTGTGTGTCTCTGCAAGGGGACCCTCCCTACTCCCTTCCTCTGGACCTAGGAACACTGTTTATCGGGTGCTATCGGACAATTTGCAAAGGATTCATATTTTGAGGAAGGTGGCAAGGAGCCCTTAAAGCCTGCTCTGCTGTTGTGGGAGGCCGGTGGCTGTGGGACGAGCCGATTATATACTTCAGCTTTTACAGCCTGTGCTGGGAAGTAACAAGGACCGAGTCCTAACTAGACCCACGGGACCCTGTAGCCCTGAAAACGGCCCCACTGTACTGAACCACCAGCCTGCAAGCTGTCCCTGCCTGCTATCCACCCCACTACCAGCTGCGACCGGGGGTAAGACTCCTACAGAGATACCACCGCCCGGCGCTGTACCACCCTGCTACTAGCTGCGACCAGTGACAGGACTCCGGAAGTTAAAAACACCGGCCGGCACTTTCTGTGGAGGATCGCGGACCCCGGGGACCTTCCAGATCTACAATCAAGTAAGAAGATTGTGAGACCGGAGCCCTGAGAAGTCCAGCACACGGACACCAAGCTACGGGACCTTCCTGCTTCAGGACGCCGGCAGCAGCCTGAAGACCCAGCCCTGCTCACAGCTGACGCGGCTACACAGAGGAGAGGAACTGTAGATATCATCTTAAAAGGTCAGACAAGCCCTGGCTGATGCCAGGGCTATTATCGTGACTCTGTGAGGCTATTGTCTGGGGTCTGGTGGCGGCGGTGTCCCTTTTATTTTGTGGAGCGCTCCTCCCTCTCCCTCCTGCTGACGGGCGCTGCTTGTGTCTGCGGCCGGGATCCCTGCCTCTTGCTGCGGCTGTTCCCTGGGTTCGGGGGCTGTTCCGGTGGTGGCAGTTCCCCCTCCTTAGTTCCGGAGCCGCTCCGCTCCTGTCTCCCTTCTAAAGACCGGCGCTGCCGGTGTATAGGGCTTGCCGCCCCACATCCCCCGGGGCTGATTTACAAGCGGCGGTGTCTCCCTCCTGCTTCTGGGGGGGCCGCTTTGTCCCTCCCCACTAGTAACTGACAGGTGCCACCGGTCCCCGCGCTCCGCTCCACCTATTCCCGTTGTGCCGCTCTGCTGACTGTGCCCCTCCGGTGTTGGGACCCTACAGACCCCTCTGACTGCCTCCCCCTCTTGTGCTGGTGTTGCTGCGTTCTGATCTTGCCCTTGGTCCTTCCCTGCAGCGGCACCGCTGCCCTCCTCTGCCTCATATCCATAATCAGCTGATAGATTCAATTCTCCCGCCCCCTGCTGCAGCGTCCTCTGTACTGCTGTCCATGGTGCTGATCAAATTCTCCTGCCCTCTGCTGCGGCGTAGCTCTGCACTGCTATCCATGGTGCTGATTTGAGCTGCTGTCCATGGTGCTGATTTCAGTCAAACTCTCCTGCCCCTGCTATAGCGTCGCTCTGTTCTGCTGTCCAAGGTGCTGATTTTACATTAGTTAATTCTCCTGCCTCCTGCTGCAACATCGATTTGCACTGCTGTCCATGGTGCTGATTTTATATCAGTACTGATACAGAGGTCCATTAAACATCAAACTTTGGACAAACATTTAATTGTGAGACTTGACTTTGAGGGGGGGTGGAGGATAGGAGGAATTGCTTCTGCCATATATATACTGTGATTTCGCTACCCGATATACATATAACAGTTGGTGCCCATGGAACTCTACAGATCTGCAAGTTTCCACAATAATTAGTTCTCTGTTAAGAACTATATGTGCCTTTTATTTTTATCCCTCAGGTCAAGTTTACTATTTCTCTTGATATTTTTGATTGTGATTTACATTTAAAGGATTGCATTCTAGGGGGTACATAATTCTGCAGTCTTTAAGGGTATTGATTGCCTCTTATTGGAGTGATATTTGTTTAATGCTAATTTCTTCCAGTCATTGTTCCTAGTCATTTTGCTACTCTAAAGTCTTCTATCCACTCTCTAGGTTAAATATTCCCATTGTCTTTTTGGTGTTTTCCTTATATATACACTTAGGACTTATTTTTTTTTACAATGGCGGCTAACAAAAAAAATACCCAAAAGTCTTTGGAAGCTCCCCTTAAAACTAGTGTGGTAAGAGCGAAGTCCTCCCAACGTTCTTCATTTTCAAATCCCTCAGAGGATACTGTCAATACCATTAGTCCACTTAAGTCCAGATCACCTCATAGAAATCCTGACGACAGACAGAGTTTTAAAGTAAGCTCTCCCACCAAAGACTCTGCTAAAAGTCTATTTTCTCCAAAACCACAGAGAATTCATGACGCTAAACCTGCCCCTTCCACCGTAGTTAAAGAAAAAAAAGTGGAAGAGATGGACATTTCCATCTCATCAAAGAGAAGGGATCCAGGAGCTTGGAGCAACAAATATTCCTCACTGGCCACGAGTTCGGAGGAGGAATCCTCGGACACGTCTCCCAATCCTAGTCCAGATAAGAGACGTGCCAAAAAGGACGTCTCCCCTTCGTCTTCAGACCCTACGCCTAGTGTCCCGGCCAAAATACCCATTTTTCAAGAGTTGGGAAATACCGACCTTGGTTCATACCTGGACAATCTTTTAAAGACGATTGACAGAAATATGAAACTGGGCTTTGAGAAACAGGTAGACACCATGAAATCTACTTTGGAAGCTTTTGGAGTCAAATTGGAGGAAAACACTAAAAGACTTGAAACGGTGGAGGATAAGGTAGAGTCTGTCTCTTCTGATAATTTGGAAATTAAATCCGAGCTCAAAAGACTTAGATTAAAAGTTGCGGATTTGGAGGATAGGAGTAGGAGAAATAATTTGAAGATTAGAGGCATATCTGAGGATGTTTCTCCCTCAGATATCTCGGCTTTTCTCAAAGACTTATTTCACAAGACAATCCCATCCCTTTCTGAGCAGGATCTTATCATTGATAGGGCCCATCGCTTATTTCGTCCGACCTCCATTTCCTCGGATCTTCCTAGGGATGTAATAGCTAGGTTGCATTTCTTCTCGACCAAAGAGAGAATCTTGAATTATATCAGGGAAAATAGGACTTTTCCAGAGCCTTTCTCGCACCTAAAAATCTTCTCCGATTTTTCCAAAGAAACCATGGATGCAAGAAGGTCATACAAATTGATCACAGATAGACTGAGGGATATGAATATCCCATATAGGTGGGGCTTTCCAGTAAAGTTGCTGATTTTCTTTAACCGGAAAACATTCACTCTTACAGATCCTGATGAAGGCCCCAAATTTTTTGATTTTATAAAAGACATTCCCTACAAAGTTACAAAGGCACCCCACCGCTGAAATGATAAACACTACTCCCTCGGGAGCCCTCTTTAAAAATAATCTCATTTTATCACCTCACCTAACATGCTATAATAAATTTATCATTCTTCTTATATTTAGCCTTCATGGTTTGTCCACATTATTTTTCCCCCCAATCTGAGGGAGAACCTTTTCGGTGAAGGTTCCCTCAGGAGATTTTTTGATTCGTTTTTTTTTCTTTTTCTTTGAATATTTGGTTATTGTTATTACTATCTTTGAATTAATACTAGAGATATTGTATTCCAGCTTTGATTGTCGGTTGATTTTTATTTTTTGGGAATTTGTTGGACCAACTGACCCCTCTCCTTTTGACTTACTTTAATTATTAATTTACCTATGCCTATCAAGATCATCACCTATAATGTAAGAGGCCTAAACAGTCCCAATAAGAGATTCTCCCTTTGGAAGGAATTGGGTCATCTTGGTGCTGATGTTGCGTGTCTTCAGGAGACAAGGTTTGCCGAGGGAAAACACCCTACTTTCACCCACAAACGCTACCCTCATATATTTGAATCCACTAGCGACCGGAAAAAAGCCGGTGTAGCTACAGTGATCAGAGATTCTGTCCCATTTGAGTTTTTAGATCAGCATAAAGATGTCAATGGAAGGTTCCATATATTGCTCTGTAAACTGAATAATCATGAGTGCACTGTTGTTAACCTATACGCCCCAAATAAAAAGCAAATACCCTTTTTGAATAAGGTTTTTAGAAAGGTTGAAGAGGTTAGGAGAGGCGAATTGATTTTTTTGGGAGACTTCAACATGGTCCCGGACGGGCATATGGACTCTTCCTCCCCCAGCCGTCATTTATACCCGACGCTAAATAATTGGCTTTTTAAAAATGAACTATTTGATACATTTAGATGTCTGCAAACTACCTCCAAAGAATTCTCCCATTTTTCGGATGCGCACCAAACGGCCTCTAGAATAGACTTAATAATAACTGACGTTTTTTCTTTACCCAAATTCTCTAACGTATCTATAGGCCTTAGGTCTCTTTCAGATCATGCCCCTACGTCATGTGAAATTCATATTGGTCCTCTTATTAAAAATGGATTTCTTTGGAAATGTAGATCTTCACTTATTCATAACCCCAAAAACAAAAAAATTATTGAAAAAGCTATTTCTGATTATTTTAGGGAGAACGATACCCCAGATTTATCTAATCCCTTCTCCAGCTGGTGCGCTCACAAGGCCGTCCTTCGTGGTGTACTAATGCAGATATCCTCATCTGAAAAAAAAGAAAAAAGATCAAAAATTAATTCTCTTCAAAAACTGATTAGGGAAAAAGAATTAGAGCAAATTAATCTTCCTTCCCCTTCCCCAATAATTCAAAAAGAACTCTCAAATTTAAGGGTAGAGCTAAAATCAGAAATTTCTTCCTCCTATGATGCAATTATTCGGAAATCAAAATTTAATTACTATGCGGCTCTAAATAAACCTACCCGCTTTATGGCCCGCCTAGTCAAATGTAAAAGAGCAATTAATAGAATAGATAAAATAAAAAACAATAGTGGAATAACGTTTTGCCACCCTAAAGATATAGTGAACCAGTTTGCAAATTTTTACAAAAAACTCTACAACATCAAAACTGATCCTCTAATTTCCCATCCTCACCCAGATGCAATCAACAAATTTTTATCCTCCATTAATCTACCGAAATTGAGCCCTCTGGATCACGAGTCATTGAATAAGCCTTTTTCTAACCTTGAAATTATTAACACAATAAAGCAACTTAAAGATTTCAAGGCTCCGGGTCCAGATGGGTTCATTAATGAGTATTATAAAACTTTTTGTGACCTACTTTCTTCCCCTCTCACGAAAATTTTCAATCATGCTTCCTCAATAAGCTCCTTCCCCTCAGAAATGCTGGAAGCCACCATTACCCTAATACCCAAGTCTAAGGATGAGAGAGATAATGTTAAAAATTATAGGCCCATTTCGCTAATTAACACTGATATTAAGATATATTCGAAAATTCTGGCCAATCGTTTATCGACTATTCTCCCATCTCTCATCAACGATGATCAGATTGGCTTCGTTGGTGGGAGGCAAGCAACTGATGGCTCTAGAAGACTTCTGAATATTATTAAGGTGATAAATACGGCGAAACTCCCAACTTCATTGCTTGCTTTAGACGCTGAAAAAGCTTTCGACAGGTTAAATTGGCTATACCTTAAACTCACCCTTATTAAATTCGGTTTTGATAACAAATTTCTCTCTTCAATTATGGCCCTCTATTCTAACCCCCAAGCAAAAATTTATGTTAACAATTATCTCTCAAATCCAATCCCTATCACAAATGGTACTAGACAGGGTTGCCCACTTTCCCCCCTTCTCTTTGTCCTGGCTATGGAGCCTTTGGCACAGAGGATTAGAGAAAACACTGACATTAGGGGGATTTCTACCCCATCTCGAGAATTTAAAATTGGCCTCTTTGCAGATGATGTTATGCTTTCCTTGCTGGACCCAGTAAATTCGGTTGCGGAAGTTTCGAAGGTTCTAGAACTATTCTCTCAGATTTCTTATTTTAAGATCAATAATGAGAAGTCTAAACTTTTAAACATTAATCTGGACCGTCAGACGAGAGAGGTTTTACACTCGAGATTTTCCTTCGGTTTGGCTAAACGCAATCTGACTTATTTGGGGATCAGTATTGGTAAAACTATTAACTCAACAATTTCTGACAACCTGGTTCTGATTGAGGATATCGTCCGTGGAGATTTGATGGAATTTTTGAAAAGAGATTTGTCATGGTGGGGTAGAGTCCTCTCTATTAAGATGTTTGTTCTACCCAAAATCTTGTATTTTTTCCGCAACTTACCTTTAACTATTTCTCACATCTTTATTCAAAAAATTCAAAATCAGATTAATTCCTATGTCTGGGATAATAAACGTGCGAGGATATCTGCAGATATATTGTACAAGAATAAGTGCAACGGAGGTCTGAGCCACCCTAATATTTCCGCTTACTATTTGGCAAACCTCATCAAACAGAGCAGTAATTGGTTTAATTCTGACAGTCCCCCAGCTTGGATGACTCTGGAGACCTTCTTAAATAATGGTTCTTCTCCCCGTGAATTGTTACTTAGGCATCTCTTTAAACAGTGCACTCATGATTCTTCCCATCCTATTTTCCAGGCGATTATTGACGCCTGGAAAAACATCGCCAAAAGAAAGAAAAAGAGTCCCCTAAGAGATTCTGATAGGGATAAGTTTTCTTTTGTCAAAAATTTTCCAATTGGTTTTGTTGCTGATCTGTATAACTCTTCCATTCCAGATCAATGGGACAATAAAGGGTTAAGGAAAATTGGAGACTTCTATGAAGCTTCTGCCTTTATTCCTTTCCAAACTCTTAAAAAAAGATTCAACTTACCTTCCTCTGATTTCTTTTTATACTCTCATTTAAAGAGCATTATTCTGGAATTTATTTCTGGTAAACTTATTGTTTCTGAAACCTCGGTGAACCTGTTAAGCAACCCATCCCACAAAATTTTTTGGAGCCTGAGACACATATATAACAGCTTCAATAATGATCTTTCCTTCCAAAAACACCTCTACATGATACGCTGGGAAAAAGATCTAAAACTCAATTTCCAATCCGATCAATGGGAGAGTGCTGTTCTTTTTTCTCAGGCCTCTAATATATCTATGCCCTTACAAGAGGCTTACTTCAAAATTCTAACCAGATGGTATTACACTCCAATCAGGCTTCACCATATAAAGCCCAGTAACTCTCCCCTTTGTTGGAGGGAGTGCGGCCTTAGGGGAGATCTTTTACATCTCTTTTGGAGCTGCCCTAAAATCCGGAATCTATGGGCTCAGATCTCTTCTTTGGTAGATGACCTTTTAGGCAGACCTGTAGTATTGACCCCTCAAATGGCTTTACTATCCTTAGATCTTGAACCATATAAGTCGTTTGAAAGATCTTTGGTGATTCACTTATTTTCAGTGTGTAAGAACGCATTGGCTTTTTATTGGAGAAAGTCACATGTCCCCACTTTGGAGGACTTAGTTGATAAGATGAATCTCCATAGAATATTTGAACTAAGATTTGCCCTTATCAACAATAATTTACTTAAATTTTCTAGGAAGTGGGATATTTGGCTCACTAAATTCCCTCAACCCTCTCATAACGCTGGAACATCTTAATGTGTGTCGTGTTTAGCTCATTAATATGTTTAATTTTTGCTAATGATAGTAATGTGTGTTTAAAGTGTTCAAATTTCTGCATTATCGTATATACTATTTGACGAACAAATTTCTCCCATCTTTCCTGATTATCCATTCCTGTTTGTTCCCTTTCCCTTTCCCTTCCCTCAGAATTTTTCCCTTATTATGAATATTCTTTTGTCACTACTTTTATGCTACGTGTGTTATTCCCCTGTTAAATTGTTTATTAAAAATAAAAAAATATGGTAAAACAAAGAGAGTGAGATGCCAGCTCCTTTCATTCAGTCAGTAGCTTCAAACATTTCTGGTATATGAAAAACATGTTTTTCAATGGCAAAAATCAATGAATATTGTAAATGCACAAACAGTAATATCTCCACATTGCAAGGTGCAATTCTGAAATTTTTTGCTTTTTCCTGCTAATCCTAGCATGATAAAGAAGATTCAAAGAGAGTGAGATGCCAGCTCCTTTCATTCAGTCAGTAGCTTCAAACATTTCTGGTATATGAAAAACGTTTTTCAATGGCAAAAATCAATGAATATTGTAAATGCACAAACAGTAATATCTCCACATTGCAAGGTGCAATTCTGAAATTTTTTGCTTTTTCCTGTTAATCCTAGCATGATAAAGAAGATTCAAAGAGAGTGAGATGCCAGCTCCTTTCATTCAATCAGTAGCTTCAAACATTTCTGGTATATGAAAAACATGTTTTTCAATGGCAAAAATCAATGAATATTGTAAATGCACAAACAGTAATATCTCCGCATTGCAAGGTGCAATTCTGAAATTTTTTGCTTTTTCCTGCTAATCCTAGCATGATAAAGAAGATTCAAAGAGAGTGAGATGCCAGCTCCTTTCATTCAGTCAGTAGCTTCAAACATTTCTGGTATATGAAAAACATGTTTTTCAATGGCAAAAATCAATGAATATTGTAAATGCACAAACAGTAATATCTCCACATTGCACGGTGCAATTCTGAAATTTTTAGCTTTTTCCTGCTAATCCTAGCATGATAAAGAAGATTCAAAGAGAGTGAGATGCCAGCTCCTTTCATTCAGTCAGTAGCTTCAAACATTTCTGGTATATGAAAAACATGTTTTTCAATGGCAAAAATCAATGAATATTGTAAATGCACAAACAGTAATATCTCCACATTGCAAGGTGCAATTCTGAAATTTTTTGCTTTTTCCTGCTAATCCTAGCATGATAAAGAAGATTCAAAGAGAGTGAGATGCCAGCTCCTTTCATTCAGTCAGTAGCTTCAAACATTTCTGGTATATGAAAAACATGTTTTTCAATGGCAAAAATCAATGAATATTGTAAATGCACAAACAGTAATATCTCCACATTGCACGGTGCAATTCTGAAATTTTTAGCTTTTTCCTGTTAATCCTAGCATGATAAAGAAGATTCAAAGAGAGTGAGATGCCAGCTCCTTTCATTCAGTCAGTAGCTTCAAACATTTCTGGTATATGAAAAACATGTTTTTCAATGGCAAAAATCAATGAATATTGTAAATGCACAAACAGTAATATCTCCACATTGCACGGTGCAATTCTGAAATTTTTACCTTTTTCCTGTTAATCCTAGCATGATAAAGAAGATTCAAAGAGAGTGAGATGCCAGCTCCTTTCATTCAGTCAGTAGCTTCAAACATTTCTGGTATATGAATAACATGATGTTTTTCAATGGCAAAAATCAATGAATATTGTAAATGCACAAACAGTAATATCTCCGCATTGCAAGGTGCAATTCTGAAATTTTTTGCTTTTTCCTGCTAATCCTAGCATGATAAAGAAGATTCAAAGAGAGTGAGATGCCAGCTCCTTTCTTTCAGTCAGTAGCTTCAAACATTTCTGGTATATGAAAAACATGTTTTTCAATGGCAAAAATCAATGAATATTGTAAATGCACAAACAGTAATATCTCCACATTGCACGGTGCAATTCTGAAATTTTTAGCTTTTTCCTGTTAATCCTAGCATGATAAAGAAGATTCAAAGAGAGTGAGATGCCAGCTCCTTTCATTCAGTCAGTAGCTTCAAACATTTCTGGTATATGAAAAACATGTTTTTCAATGGCAAAAATCAATGAATATTGTAAATGCACAAACAGTAATATCTCCACATTGCAAGGTGCAATTCTGAAATTTTTTGCTTTTTCCTGCTAATCCTAGCATGATAAAGAAGATTCAAAGAGAGTGAGATGCCAGCTCCTTTCATTCAGTCAGTAGCTTCAAACATTTCTGGTATATGAAAAACATGTTTTTCAATGGCAAAAATCAATGAATATTGTAAATGCACAAACAGTAATATCTCCACATTGCAAGGTGCAATTCTGAAATTTTTTGCTTTTTCCTGTTAATCCTAGCATGATAAAGAAGATTCAAAGAGAGTGAGATGCCAGCTCCTTTCATTCAGTCAGTAGCTTCAAACATTTCTGGTATATGAAAAACATGTTTTTCAATGGCAAAAATCAATGAATATTGTAAATGCACAAACAGTAATATCTCCACATTGCAAGGTGCAATTCTGAAATTTTTTGCTTTTTCCTGCTAATCCTAGCATGATAAAGAAGATTCAAAGAGAGTGAGATGCCAGCTCCTTTCATTCAGTCAGTAGCTTCAAACATTTCTGGTATATGAAAAACGTTTTTCAATGGCAAAAATCAATGAATATTGTAAATGCACAAACAGTAATATCTCCACATTGCAAGGTGCAATTCTGAAATTTTTTGCTTTTTCCTGTTAATCCTAGCATGATAAAGAAGATTCAAAGAGAGTGAGATGCCAGCTCCTTTCATTCAGTCAGTAGCTTCAAACATTTCTGGTATATGAAAAACATGTTTTTCAATGGCAAAAATCAATGAATATTGTAAATGCACAAACAGTAATATCTCCGCATTGCAAGGTGCAATTCTGAAATTTTTTGCTTTTTCCTGCTAATCCTAGCATGATAAAGAAGATTCAAAGAGAGTGAGATGCCAGCTCCTTTCATTCAGTCAGTAGCTTCAAACATTTCTGGTATATGAAAAACATGTTTTTCAATGGCAAAAATCAATGAATATTGTAAATGCACAAACAGTAATATCTCCACATTGCACGGTGCAATTCTGAAATTTTTAGCTTTTTCCTGTTAATCCTAGCATGATAAAGAAGATTCAAAGAGAGTGAGATGCCAGCTCCTTTCATTCAGTCAGTAGCTTCAAACATTTCTGGTATATGAAAAACATGTTTTTCAATGGCAAAAATCAATGAATATTGTAAATGCACAAACAGTAATATCTCCACATTGCAAGGTGCAATTCTGAAATTTTTTGCTTTTTCCTGCTAATCCTAGCATGATAAAGAAGATTCAAAGAGAGTGAGATGCCAGCTCCTTTCATTCAGTCAGTAGCTTCAAACATTTCTGGTATATGAAAAACATGTTTTTCAATGGCAAAAATCAATGAATATTGTAAATGCACAAACAGTAATATCTCCACATTGCACGGTGCAATTCTGAAATTTTTTGCTTTTTCCTGTTAATCCTAGCATGATAAAGAAGATTCAAAGAGAGTGAGATGCCAGCTCCTTTCATTCAGTCAGTAGCTTCAAACATTTCTGGTATATGAAAAACATGTTTTTCAATGGCAAAAATCAATGAATATTGTAAATGCACAAACAGTAATATCTCCACATTGCACGGTGCAATTCTGAAATTTTTAGCTTTTTCCTGTTAATCCTAGCATGATAAAGAAGATTCAAAGAGAGTGAGATGCCAGCTCCTTTCATTCAGTCAGTAGCTTCAAACATTTCTGGTATATGAAAAACATGTTTTTCAATGGCAAAAATCAATGAATATTGTAAATGCACAAACAGTAATATCTCCACATTGCAAGGTGCAATTCTGAAATTTTTTGCTTTTTCCTGCTAATCCTAGCATGATAAAGAAGATTCAAAGAGAGTGAGATGCCAGCTCCTTTCATTCAGTCAGTAGCTTCAAACATTTCTGGTATATGAAAAACGTTTTTCAATGGCAAAAATCAATGAATATTGTAAATGCACAAACAGTAATATCTCCACATTGCACGGTGCAATTCTGAAATTTTTACCTTTTTCCTGTTAATCCTAGCATGATAAAGAAGATTCAAAGAGAGTGAGATGCCAGCTCCTTTCATTCAGTCAGTAGCTTCAAACATTTCTGGTATATGAAAAACATGTTTTTCAATGGCAAAAATCAATGAATATTGTAAATGCACAAACAGTAATATCTCCACATTGCAAGGTGCAATTCTGAAATTTTTTGCTTTTTCCTGCTAATCCTAGCATGATAAAGAAGATTCAAAGAGAGTGAGATGCCAGCTCCTTTCATTCAGTCAGTAGCTTCAAACATTTCTGGTATATGAAAAACATGTTTTTCAATGGCAAAAATCAATGAATATTGTAAATGCACAAACAGTAATTTATCCGCATTGCAAGGTGCAATTCTGAAATTTTTTGCTTTTTCCTGCTCCTCTTAGCATGATAAAGAAGATTCAAAGAGAGTGAGATGCCAGCTCCTTTCATTCAGTCAGTAGCTTCAAACATTTCTGGTATATGAATAACATGATGTTTTTCAATGGCAAAAATCAATGAATATTGTAAATGCACAAACAGTAATTTCTCCGCATTGCAAGGTGCAATTCTGAAATTTTTTGCTTTTTCCTGCTCCTCTTAGCATGATAAAGAAGATTCAAAGAGAGTGAGATGCCAGCTCCTTTCATTCAGTCAGTAGCTTCAATCATTTCTGGACGTTTTTCAATGGCAAAAATCAATGAATATTGTAAATGCACAAACAGTAATTTCTCCGCATTGCAAGGTGCAATTCTGAAATTTTTTGCTTTTTCCTGCTCCTCTTAGCATGATAAAGAAGATTCAAAGAGAGTGAGATGCCAGCTCCTTTCATTCAGTCAGTAGCTTCAAACATTTCTGGTATATGAATAACATGGTTTTTCAATGGCAAAAATCAATGAATATTGTAAATGCACAAACAGTAATATCTCCACATTGCAAGGTGCAATTCTGAAATTTTTTGCTTTTTCCTGCTAATCCTAGCATGATAAAGAAGATTCAAAGAGAGTGAGATGCCAGCTCCTTTCATTCAGTCAGTAGCTTCAAACATTTCTGGTATATGAAAAACATGTTTTTCAATGGCAAAAATCAATGAATATTGTAAATGCACAAACAGTAATTTATCCGCATTGCAAGGTGCAATTCTGAAATTTTTTGCTTTTTCCTGCTCCTCTTAGCATGATAAAGAAGATTCAAAGAGAGTGAGATGCCAGCTCCTTTCATTCAGTCAGTAGCTTCAAACATTTCTGGTATATGAAAAACATGTTTTTCAATGGCAAAAATCAATGAATATTGTAAATGCACAAACAGTAATATCTCCACATTGCACGGTGCAATTCTGAAATTTTTAGCTTTTTCCTGTTAATCCTAGCATGATAAAGAAGATTCAAAGAGAGTGAGATGCCAGCTCCTTTCATTCATTCAGTAGCTTCAAACATTTCTGGTATATGAAAAACATGTTTTTCAATGGCAAAAATCAATGAATATTGTAAATGCACAAACAGTAATATCTCCACATTGCACGGTGCAATTCTGAAATTTTTACCTTTTTCCTGTTAATCCTAGCATGATAAAGAAGATTCAAAGAGAGTGAGATGCCAGCTCCTTTCATTCAGTCAGTAGCTTCAAACATTTCTGGTATATGAAAAACATGTTTTTCAATGGCAAAAATCAATGAATATTGTAAATGCACAAACAGTAATATCTCCACATTGCAAGGTGCAATTCTGAAATTTTTTGCTTTTTCCTGTTAATCCTAGCATGATAAAGAAGATTCAAAGAGAGTGAGATGCCAGCTCCTTTCATTCAGTCAGTAGCTTCAAACATTTCTGGTATATGAAAAACATGTTTTTCAATGGCAAAAATCAATGAATATTGTAAATGCACAAACAGTAATATCTCCACATTGCAAGGTGCAATTCTGAAATTTTTTGCTTTTTCCTGCTAATCCTAGCATGATAAAGAAGATTCAAAGAGAGTGAGATGCCAGCTCCTTTCATTCAGTCAGTAGCTTCAAACATTTCTGGTATATGAAAAACGTTTTTCAATGGCAAAAATCAATGAATATTGTAAATGCACAAACAGTAATATCTCCACATTGCAAGGTGCAATTCTGAAATTTTTTGCTTTTTCCTGCTAATCCTAGCATGATAAAGAAGATTCAAAGAGAGTGAGATGCCAGCTCCTTTCATTCAGTCAGTAGCTTCAAACATTTCTGGTATATGAAAAACATGTTTTTCAATGGCAAAAATCAATGAATATTGTAAATGCACAAACAGTAATATCTCCACATTGCACGGTGCAATTCTGAAATTTTTAGCTTTTTCCTGTTAATCCTAGCATGATAAAGAAGATTCAAAGAGAGTGAGATGCCAGCTCCTTTCATTCAGTCAGTAGCTTCAAACATTTCTGGTATATGAAAAACGTTTTTCAATGGCAAAAATCAATGAATATTGTAAATGCACAAACAGTAATATCTCCACATTGCAAGGTGCAATTCTGAAATTTTTTGCTTTTTCCTGTTAATCCTAGCATGATAAAGAAGATTCAAAGAGAGTGAGATGCCAGCTCCTTTCATTCAGTCAGTAGCTTCAAACATTTCTGGTATATGAAAAACATGTTTTTCAATGGCAAAAATCAATGAATATTGTAAATGCACAAACAGTAATATCTCCGCATTGCAAGGTGCAATTCTGAAATTTTTTGCTTTTTCCTGCTAATCCTAGCATGATAAAGAAGATTCAAAGAGAGTGAGATGCCAGCTCCTTTCTTTCAGTCAGTAGCTTCAAACATTTCTGGTATATGAAAAACATGTTTTTCAATGGCAAAAATCAATGAATATTGTAAATGCACAAACAGTAATATCTCCACATTGCACGGTGCAATTCTGAAATTTTTAGCTTTTTCCTGTTAATCCTAGCATGATAAAGAAGATTCAAAGAGAGTGAGATGCCAGCTCCTTTCATTCAGTCAGTAGCTTCAAACATTTCTGGTATATGAAAAACATGTTTTTCAATGGCAAAAATCAATGAATATTGTAAATGCACAAACAGTAATATCTCCACATTGCAAGGTGCAATTCTGAAATTTTTTGCTTTTTCCTGCTAATCCTAGCATGATAAAGAAGATTCAAAGAGAGTGAGATGCCAGCTCCTTTCATTCAGTCAGTAGCTTCAAACATTTCTGGTATATGAAAAACATGTTTTTCAATGGCAAAAATCAATGAATATTGTAAATGCACAAACAGTAATATCTCCACATTGCAAGGTGCAATTCTGAAATTTTTTGCTTTTTCCTGTTAATCCTAGCATGATAAAGAAGATTCAAAGAGAGTGAGATGCCAGCTCCTTTCATTCAGTCAGTAGCTTCAAACATTTCTGGTATATGAAAAACATGTTTTTCAATGGCAAAAATCAATGAATATTGTAAATGCACAAACAGTAATATCTCCACATTGCAAGGTGCAATTCTGAAATTTTTTGCTTTTTCCTGCTAATCCTAGCATGATAAAGAAGATTCAAAGAGAGTGAGATGCCAGCTCCTTTCATTCAGTCAGTAGCTTCAAACATTTCTGGTATATGAAAAACGTTTTTCAATGGCAAAAATCAATGAATATTGTAAATGCACAAACAGTAATATCTCCACATTGCAAGGTGCAATTCTGAAATTTTTTGCTTTTTCCTGTTAATCCTAGCATGATAAAGAAGATTCAAAGAGAGTGAGATGCCAGCTCCTTTCATTCAGTCAGTAGCTTCAAACATTTCTGGTATATGAAAAACATGTTTTTCAATGGCAAAAATCAATGAATATTGTAAATGCACAAACAGTAATATCTCCGCATTGCAAGGTGCAATTCTGAAATTTTTTGCTTTTTCCTGCTAATCCTAGCATGATAAAGAAGATTCAAAGAGAGTGAGATGCCAGCTCCTTTCATTCAGTCAGTAGCTTCAAACATTTCTGGTATATGAAAAACATGTTTTTCAATGGCAAAAATCAATGAATATTGTAAATGCACAAACAGTAATATCTCCACATTGCACGGTGCAATTCTGAAATTTTTAGCTTTTTCCTGTTAATCCTAGCATGATAAAGAAGATTCAAAGAGAGTGAGATGCCAGCTCCTTTCATTCAGTCAGTAGCTTCAAACATTTCTGGTATATGAAAAACATGTTTTTCAATGGCAAAAATCAATGAATATTGTAAATGCACAAACAGTAATATCTCCACATTGCAAGGTGCAATTCTGAAATTTTTTGCTTTTTCCTGCTAATCCTAGCATGATAAAGAAGATTCAAAGAGAGTGAGATGCCAGCTCCTTTCATTCAGTCAGTAGCTTCAAACATTTCTGGTATATGAAAAACATGTTTTTCAATGGCAAAAATCAATGAATATTGTAAATGCACAAACAGTAATATCTCCACATTGCACGGTGCAATTCTGAAATTTTTTGCTTTTTCCTGTTAATCCTAGCATGATAAAGAAGATTCAAAGAGAGTGAGATGCCAGCTCCTTTCATTCAGTCAGTAGCTTCAAACATTTCTGGTATATGAAAAACATGTTTTTCAATGGCAAAAATCAATGAATATTGTAAATGCACAAACAGTAATATCTCCACATTGCACGGTGCAATTCTGAAATTTTTAGCTTTTTCCTGTTAATCCTAGCATGATAAAGAAGATTCAAAGAGAGTGAGATGCCAGCTCCTTTCATTCAGTCAGTAGCTTCAAACATTTCTGGTATATGAAAAACATGTTTTTCAATGGCAAAAATCAATGAATATTGTAAATGCACAAACAGTAATATCTCCACATTGCAAGGTGCAATTCTGAAATTTTTTGCTTTTTCCTGCTAATCCTAGCATGATAAAGAAGATTCAAAGAGAGTGAGATGCCAGCTCCTTTCATTCAGTCAGTAGCTTCAAACATTTCTGGTATATGAAAAACGTTTTTCAATGGCAAAAATCAATGAATATTGTAAATGCACAAACAGTAATATCTCCACATTGCACGGTGCAATTCTGAAATTTTTACCTTTTTCCTGTTAATCCTAGCATGATAAAGAAGATTCAAAGAGAGTGAGATGCCAGCTCCTTTCATTCAGTCAGTAGCTTCAAACATTTCTGGTATATGAAAAACATGTTTTTCAATGGCAAAAATCAATGAATATTGTAAATGCACAAACAGTAATATCTCCACATTGCAAGGTGCAATTCTGAAATTTTTTGCTTTTTCCTGCTAATCCTAGCATGATAAAGAAGATTCAAAGAGAGTGAGATGCCAGCTCCTTTCATTCAGTCAGTAGCTTCAAACATTTCTGGTATATGAAAAACGTTTTTCAATGGCAAAAATCAATGAATATTGTAAATGCACAAACAGTAATTTATCCGCATTGCAAGGTGCAATTCTGAAATTTTTTGCTTTTTCCTGCTCCTCTTAGCATGATAAAGAAGATTCAAAGAGAGTGAGATGCCAGCTCCTTTCATTCAGTCAGTAGCTTCAAACATTTCTGGTATATGAATAACATGATGTTTTTCAATGGCAAAAATCAATGAATATTGTAAATGCACAAACAGTAATTTCTCCGCATTGCAAGGTGCAATTCTGAAATTTTTTGCTTTTTCCTGCTCCTCTTAGCATGATAAAGAAGATTCAAAGAGAGTGAGATGCCAGCTCCTTTCATTCAGTCAGTAGCTTCAATCATTTCTGGACGTTTTTCAATGGCAAAAATCAATGAATATTGTAAATGCACAAACAGTAATTTCTCCGCATTGCAAGGTGCAATTCTGAAATTTTTTGCTTTTTCCTGCTCCTCTTAGCATGATAAAGAAGATTCAAAGAGAGTGAGATGCCAGCTCCTTTCATTCAGTCAGTAGCTTCAAACATTTCTGGTATATGAATAACATGATGTTTTTCAATGGCAAAAATCAATGAATATTGTAAATGCACAAACAGTAATTTCTCCGCATTGCAAGGTGCAATTCTGAAATTTTTTGCTTTTTCCTGCTCCTCTTAGCATGATAAAGAAGATTCAAAGAGAGTGAGATGCCAGCTCCTTTCATTCAGTCAGTAGCTTCAATCATTTCTGGACGTTTTTCAATGGCAAAAATCAATGAATATTGTAAATGCACAAACAGTAATTTCTCCGCATTGCAAGGTGCAATTCTGAAAATTTTTGCTTTTTCCTGCTCATCTTAGCATGATAAAGAAGTTTCAAAGAGAGTGAGATGCCAGCTCCTTTCATTCAGTCAGTAGCTTCAATCATTTCTGGACGTTTTTCAATGGCAAAAATCAATGAATATTGTAAATGCACAAACAGTAATTTCTCCGCATTGCAAGGTGCAATTCTGAAATTTTTTGCTTTTTCCTGCTCCTCTTAGCATGATAAACAAGATTCAAAGAGAGTGAGATGCCAGCTCCTTTCATTCAGTCAGTAGCTTCAATCATTTCTGGACGTTTTTCAATGGCAAAAATCAATGAATATTGTAAATGCACAAACAGTAATTTATCCGCATTGCAAGGTGCAATTCTGAAATTTTTTGCTTTTTCCTGCTCCTCTTAGCATGATAAAGAAGATTCAAAGAGAGTGAGATGCCAGCTCCTTTCATTCAGTCAGTAGCTTCAAACATTTCTGGTATATGAATAACATGATGTTTTTCAATGGCAAAAATCAATGAATATTGTAAATGCACAAACAGTAATTTCTCCGCATTGCAAGGTGCAATTCTGAAATTTTTTGCTTTTTCCTGCTCCTCTTAGCATGATAAAGAAGATTCAAAGAGAGTGAGATGCCAGCTCCTTTCATTCCGTCAGTAGCTTCAATCATTTCTGGACGTTTTTCAATGGCAAAAATCAATGAATATTGTAAATGCACAAGCAGTAATTTCTCCGCATTGCAAGGTGCAATTCTGAAATTTTTTGCTTTTTCCTGCTCCTCTTAGCATTATGAAGAAGATTCAAAGAGAGTGAGATGCCAGCTCCTTTCATTCAGTCAGTAGCTTCAAACATTTCTGGTATATGAAAAACATGTTTTTCAATGGCAAAAATCAATGAATATTGTAAATGCACAAACAGTAATATCTCCACATTGCAAGGTGCAATTCTGAAATTTTTTGCTTTTTCCTGCTAATCCTAGCATGATAAAGAAGATTCAAAGAGAGTGAGATGCCAGCTCCTTTCATTCAGTCAGTAGCTTCAAACATTTCTGGTATATGAAAAACGTTTTTCAATGGCAAAAATCAATGAATATTGTAAATGCACAAACAGTAATATCTCCACATTGCAAGGTGCAATTCTGAAATTTTTTGCTTTTTCCTGCTAATCCTAGCATGATAAAGAAGATTCAAAGAGAGTGAGATGCCAGCTCCTTTCATTCAGTCAGTAGCTTCAAACATTTCTGGTATATGAAAAACGTTTTTCAATGGCAAAAATCAATGAATATTGTAAATGCACAAACAGTAATATCTCCACATTGCAAGGTGCAATTCTGAAATTTTTTGCTTTTTCCTGTTAATCCTAGCATGATAAAGAAGATTCAAAGAGAGTGAGATGCCAGCTCCTTTCATTCAGTCAGTAGCTTCAAACATTTCTGGTATATGAAAAACGTTTTTCAATGGCAAAAATCAATGAATATTGTAAATGCACAAACAGTAATATCTCCGCATTGCAAGGTGCAATTCTGAAATTTTTTGCTTTTTCCTGCTAATCCTAGCATGATAAAGAAGATTCAAAGAGAGTGAGATGCCAGCTCCTTTCTTTCAGTCAGTAGCTTCAAACATTTCTGGTATATGAAAAACATGTTTTTCAATGGCAAAAATCAATGAATATTGTAAATGCACAAACAGTAATATCTCCACATTGCACGGTGCAATTCTGAAATTTTTAGCTTTTTCCTGTTAATCCTAGCATGATAAAGAAGATTCAAAGAGAGTGAGATGCCAGCTCCTTTCATTCAGTCAGTAGCTTCAAACATTTCTGGTATATGAAAAACATGTTTTTCAATGGCAAAAATCAATGAATATTTTAAATGCACAAACAGTAATATCTCCACATTGCAAGGTGCAATTCTGAAATTTTTTGCTTTTTCCTGCTAATCCTAGCATGATAAAGAAGATTCAAAGAGAGTGAGATGCCAGCTCCTTTCATTCAGTCAGTAGCTTCAAACATTTCTGGTATATGAAAAACATGTTTTTCAATGGCAAAAATCAATGAATATTGTAAATGCACAAACAGTAATATCTCCACATTGCAAGGTGCAATTCTGAAATTTTTTGCTTTTTCCTGTTAATCCTAGCATGATAAAGAAGATTCAAAGAGAGTGAGATGCCAGCTCCTTTCATTCAGTCAGTAGCTTCAAACATTTCTGGTATATGAAAAACATGTTTTTCAATGGCAAAAATCAATGAATATTGTAAATGCACAAACAGTAATATCTCCACATTGCAAGGTGCAATTCTGAAATTTTTTGCTTTTTCCTGCTAATCCTAGCATGATAAAGAAGATTCAAAGAGAGTGAGATGCCAGCTCCTTTCATTCAGTCAGTAGCTTCAAACATTTCTGGTATATGAAAAACGTTTTTCAATGGCAAAAATCAATGAATATTGTAAATGCACAAACAGTAATATCTCCACATTGCAAGGTGCAATTCTGAAATTTTTTGCTTTTTCCTGTTAATCCTAGCATGATAAAGAAGATTCAAAGAGAGTGAGATGCCAGCTCCTTTCATTCAGTCAGTAGCTTCAAACATTTCTGGTATATGAAAAACATGTTTTTCAATGGCAAAAATCAATGAATATTGTAAATGCACAAACAGTAATATCTCCGCATTGCAAGGTGCAATTCTGAAATTTTTTGCTTTTTCCTGCTAATCCTAGCATGATAAAGAAGATTCAAAGAGAGTGAGATGCCAGCTCCTTTCATTCAGTCAGTAGCTTCAAACATTTCTGGTATATGAAAAACATGTTTTTCAATGGCAAAAATCAATGAATATTGTAAATGCACAAACAGTAATATCTCCACATTGCACGGTGCAATTCTGAAATTTTTAGCTTTTTCCTGCTAATCCTAGCATGATAAAGAAGATTCAAAGAGAGTGAGATGCCAGCTCCTTTCATTCAGTCAGTAGCTTCAAACATTTCTGGTATATGAAAAACATGTTTTTCAATGGCAAAAATCAATGAATATTGTAAATGCACAAACAGTAGTATCTCCACATTGCACGGTGCAATTCTGAAATTTTTTGCTTTTTCCTGTTAATCCTAGCATGATAAAGAAGATTCAAAGAGAGTGAGATGCCAGCTCCTTTCATTCAGTCAGTAGCTTCAAACATTTCTGGTATATGAAAAACATGTTTTTCAATGGCAAAAATCAATGAATATTGTAAATGCACAAACAGTAATATCTCCACATTGCACGGTGCAATTCTGAAATTTTTAGCTTTTTCCTGTTAATCCTAGCATGATAAAGAAGATTCAAAGAGAGTGAGATGCCAGCTCCTTTCATTCAGTCAGTAGCTTCAAACATTTCTGGTATATGAAAAACATGTTTTTCAATGGCAAAAATCAATGAATATTGTAAATGCACAAACAGTAATATCTCCACATTGCAAGGTGCAATTCTGAAATTTTTTGCTTTTTCCTGCTAATCCTAGCATGATAAAGAAGATTCAAAGAGAGTGAGATGCCAGCTCCTTTCATTCAGTCAGTAGCTTAAAACATTTCTGGTATATGAAAAACGTTTTTCAATGGCAAAAATCAATGAATATTGTAAATGCACAAACAGTAATATCTCCACATTGCACGGTGCAATTCTGAAATTTTTAGCTTTTTCCTGTTAATCCTAGCATGATAAAGAAGATTCAAAGAGAGTGAGATGCCAGCTCCTTTCATTCAGTCAGTAGCTTCAAACATTTCTGGTATATGAAAAACATGTTTTTCAATGGCAAAAATCAATGAATATTGTAAATGCACAAACAGTAATATCTCCACATTGCAAGGTGCAATTCTGAAATTTTTTGCTTTTTCCTGCTAATCCTAGCATGATAAAGAAGATTCAAAGAGAGTGAGATGCCAGCTCCTTTCATTCAGTCAGTAGCTTCAAACATTTCTGGTATATGAAAAACGTTTTTCAATGGCAAAAATCAATGAATATTGTAAATGCACAAACAGTAATTTATCCGCATTGCAAGGTGCAATTCTGAAATTTTTTGCTTTTTCCTGCTCCTCTTAGCATGATAAAGAAGATTCAAAGAGAGTGAGATGCCAGCTCCTTTCATTCAGTCAGTAGCTTCAAACATTTCTGGTATATGAATAACATGATGTTTTTCAATGGCAAAAATCAATGAATATTGTAAATGCACAAACAGTAATTTCTCCGCATTGCAAGGTGCAATTCTGAAATTTTTTGCTTTTTCCTGCTCCTCTTAGCATGATAAAGAAGATTCAAAGAGAGTGAGATGCCAGCTCCTTTCATTCAGTCAGTAGCTTCAATCATTTCTGGACGTTTTTCAATGGCAAAAATCAATGAATATTGTAAATGCACAAACAGTAATTTCTCCGCATTGCAAGGTGCAATTCTGAAATTTTTTGCTTTTTCCTGCTCCTCTTAGCATGATAACGAAGATTCAAAGAGAGTGAGATGCCAGCTCCTTTCATTCAGTCAGTAGCTTCAAACATTTCTGGTATATGAATAACATGATGTTTTTCAATGGCAAAAATCAATGAATATTGTAAATGCACAAACAGTAATTTCTCCGCATTGCAAGGTGCAATTCTGAAATTTTTTGCTTTTTCCTGCTCCTCTTAGCATGATAAAGAAGATTCAAAGAGAGTGAGATGCCAGCTCCTTTCATTCAGTCAGTAGCTTCAATCATTTCTGGACGTTTTTCAATGGCAAAAATCAATGAATATTGTAAATGCACAAACAGTAATTTCTCCGCATTGCAAGGTGCAATTCTGAAAATTTTTGCTTTTTCCTGCTCATCTTAGCATGATAAAGAAGTTTCAAAGAGAGTGAGATGCCAGCTCCTTTCATTCAGTCAGTAGCTTCAATCATTTCTGGACGTTTTTCAATGGCAAAAATCAATGAATATTGTAAATGCACAAACAGTAATTTCTCCGCATTGCAAGGTGCAATTCTGAAATTTTTTGCTTTTTCCTGCTCCTCTTAGCATGATAAACAAGATTCAAAGAGAGTGAGATGCCAGCTCCTTTCATTCAGTCAGTAGCTTCAATCATTTCTGGACGTTTTTCAATGGCAAAAATCAATGAATATTGTAAATGCACAAACAGTAATTTATCCGCATTGCAAGGTGCAATTCTGAAATTTTTTGCTTTTTCCTGCTCCTCTTAGCATGATAAAGAAGATTCAAAGAGAGTGAGATGCCAGCTCCTTTCATTCAGTCAGTAGCTTCAAACATTTCTGGTATATGAATAACATGATGTTTTTCAATGGCAAAAATCAATGAATATTGTAAATGCACAAACAGTAATTTCTCCGCATTGCAAGGTGCAATTCTGAAATTTTTTGCTTTTTCCTGCTCCTCTTAGCATGATAAAGAAGATTCAAAGAGAGTGAGATGCCAGCTCCTTTCATTCCGTCAGTAGCTTCAATCATTTCTGGACGTTTTTCAATGGCAAAAATCAATGAATATTGTAAATGCACAAGCAGTAATTTCTCCGCATTGCAAGGTGCAATTCTGAAATTTTTTGCTTTTTCCTGCTCCTCTTAGCATTATGAAGAAGATTCAAAGAGAGTGAGATGCCAGCTCCTTTCATTCAGTCAGTAGCTTCAAACATTTCTGGTATATGAAAAACATGTTTTTCAATGGCAAAAATCAATGAATATTGTAAATGCACAAACAGTAATATCTCCACATTGCAAGGTGCAATTCTGAAATTTTTTGCTTTTTCCTGCTAATCCTAGCATGATAAAGAAGATTCAAAGAGAGTGAGATGCCAGCTCCTTTCATTCAGTCAGTAGCTTCAAACATTTCTGGTATATGAAAAACGTTTTTCAATGGCAAAAATCAATGAATATTGTAAATGCACAAACAGTAATATCTCCACATTGCAAGGTGCAATTCTGAAATTTTTTGCCTTTTCCTGCTAATCCTAGCATGATAAAGAAGATTCAAAGAGAGTGAGATGCCAGCTCCTTTCATTCAGTCAGTAGCTTCAAACATTTCTGGTATATGAAAAACATGTTTTTCAATGGCAAAAATCAATGAATATTGTAAATGCACAAACAGTAATATCTCCACATTGCAGGGTGCAATTCTGAAATTTTTAGCTTTTTCCTGTTAATCCTAGCATGATAAAGAAGATTCAAAGAGAGTGAGATGCCAGCTCCTTTCATTCAGTCAGTAGCTTCAAACATTTCTGGTATATGAAAAACGTTTTTCAATGGCAAAAATCAATGAATATTGTAAATGCACAAACAGTAATATCTCCACATTGCAAGGTGCAATTCTGAAATTTTTTGCTTTTTCCTGTTAATCCTAGCATGATAAAGAAGATTCAAAGAGAGTGAGATGCCAGCTCCTTTCATTCAGTCAGTAGCTTCAAACATTTCTGGTATATGAAAAACATGTTTTTCAATGGCAAAAATCAATGAATATTGTAAATGCACAAACAGTAATATCTCCGCATTGCAAGGTGCAATTCTGAAATTTTTTGCTTTTTCCTGCTAATCCTAGCATGATAAAGAAGATTCAAAGAGAGTGAGATGCCAGCTCCTTTCATTCAGTCAGTAGCTTCAAACATTTCTGGTATATGAAAAACATGTTTTTCAATGGCAAAAATCAATGAATATTGTAAATGCACAAACAGTAATATCTCCACATTGCACGGTGCAATTCTGAAATTTTTAGCTTTTTCCTGTTAATCCTAGCATGATAAAGAAGATTCAAAGAGAGTGAGATGCCAGCTCCTTTCATTCAGTCAGTAGCTTCAAACATTTCTGGTATATGAAAAACATGTTTTTCAATGGCAAAAATCAATGAATATTGTAAATGCACAAACAGTAATATCTCCACATTGCACGGTGCAATTCTGAAATTTTTAGCTTTTTCCTGTTAATCCTAGCATGATAAAGAAGATTCAAAGAGAGTGAGATGCCAGCTCCTTTCATTCAGTCAGTAGCTTCAAACATTTCTGGTATATGAAAAACGTTTTTCAATGGCAAAAATCAATTAATATTGTAAATGCACAAACAGTAATATCTCCACATTGCAAAGTGCAATTCTGAAATTTTTTGCTTTTTCCTGCTCCTCTTAGCATGATAAAGAAGATTCAAAGAGAGTGAGATGCCAGCTCCTTTCATTCAGTCAGTAGCTTCAATCATTTCTGGACGTTTTTCAATGGCAAAAATCAATGAATATTGTAAATGCACAAACAGTAATTTCTCCGCATTGCAAGGTGCAATTCTGAAATTTTTTGCTTTTTCCTGCTCCTCTTAGCATGATAAAGAAGATTCAAAGAGAGTGAGATGCCAGCTCCTTTCATTCAGTCAGTAGCTTCAAACATTTCTGGTATATGAATAACATGATGTTTTTCAATGGCAAAAATCAATGAATATTGTAAATGCACAAACAGTAATTTCTCCGCATTGCAAGGTGCAATTCTGAAATTTTTTGCTTTTTCCTGCTCCTCTTAGCATGATAAAGAAGATTCAAAGAGAGTGAGATGCCAGCTCCTTTCATTCAGTCAGTAGCTTCAATCATTTCTGGACGTTTTTCAATGGCAAAAATCAATGAATATTGTAAATGCACAAACAGTAATTTCTCCGCATTGCAAGGTGCAATTCTGAAAATTTTTGCTTTTTCCTGCTCATCTTAGCATGATAAAGAAGTTTCAAAGAGAGTGAGATGCCAGCTCCTTTCATTCAGTCAGTAGCTTCAATCATTTCTGGACGTTTTTCAATGGCAAAAATCAATGAATATTGTAAATGCACAAACAGTAATTTCTCCGCATTGCAAGGTGCAATTCTGAAATTTTTTGCTTTTTCCTGCTCCTCTTAGCATGATAAACAAGATTCAAAGAGAGTGAGATGCCAGCTCCTTTCATTCAGTCAGTAGCTTCAATCATTTCTGGACGTTTTTCAATGGCAAAAATCAATGAATATTGTAAATGCACAAACAGTAATTTATCCGCATTGCAAGGTGCAATTCTGAAATTTTTTGCTTTTTCCTGCTCCTCTTAGCATGATAAAGAAGATTCAAAGAGAGTGAGATGCCAGCTCCTTTCATTCAGTCAGTAGCTTCAAACATTTCTGGTATATGAATAACATGATGTTTTTCAATGGCAAAAATCAATGAATATTGTAAATGCACAAACAGTAATTTCTCCGCATTGCAAGGTGCAATTCTGAAATTTTTTGCTTTTTCCTGCTCCTCTTAGCATGATAAAGAAGATTCAAAGAGAGTGAGATGCCAGCTCCTTTCATTCCGTCAGTAGCTTCAATCATTTCTGGACGTTTTTCAATGGCAAAAATCAATGAATATTGTAAATGCACAAGCAGTAATTTCTCCGCATTGCAAGGTGCAATTCTGAAATTTTTTGCTTTTTCCTGCTCCTCTTAGCATTATGAAGAAGATTCAAAGAGAGTGAGATGCCAGCTCCTTTCATTCAGTCAGTAGCTTCAAACATTTCTGGTATATGAAAAACATGTTTTTCAATGGCAAAAATCAATGAATATTGTAAATGCACAAACAGTAATATCTCCACATTGCAAGGTGCAATTCTGAAATTTTTTGCTTTTTCCTGCTAATCCTAGCATGATAAAGAAGATTCAAAGAGAGTGAGATGCCAGCTCCTTTCATTCAGTCAGTAGCTTCAAACATTTCTGGTATATGAAAAACGTTTTTCAATGGCAAAAATCAATGAATATTGTAAATGCACAAACAGTAATATCTCCACATTGCAAGGTGCAATTCTGAAATTTTTTGCTTTTTCCTGCTAATCCTAGCATGATAAAGAAGATTCAAAGAGAGTGAGATGCCAGCTCCTTTCATTCAGTCAGTAGCTTCAAACATTTCTGGTATATGAAAAACGTTTTTCAATGGCAAAAATCAATGAATATTGTAAATGCACAAACAGTAATATCTCCACATTGCAAGGTGCAATTCTGAAATTTTTTGCTTTTTCCTGTTAATCCTAGCATGATAAAGAAGATTCAAAGAGAGTGAGATGCCAGCTCCTTTCATTCAGTCAGTAGCTTCAAACATTTCTGGTATATGAAAAACGTTTTTCAATGGCAAAAATCAATGAATATTGTAAATGCACAAACAGTAATATCTCCGCATTGCAAGGTGCAATTCTGAAATTTTTTGCTTTTTCCTGCTAATCCTAGCATGATAAAGAAGATTCAAAGAGAGTGAGATGCCAGCTCCTTTCTTTCAGTCAGTAGCTTCAAACATTTCTGGTATATGAAAAACATGTTTTTCAATGGCAAAAATCAATGAATATTGTAAATGCACAAACAGTAATATCTCCACATTGCACGGTGCAATTCTGAAATTTTTAGCTTTTTCCTGTTAATCCTAGCATGATAAAGAAGATTCAAAGAGAGTGAGATGCCAGCTCCTTTCATTCAGTCAGTAGCTTCAAACATTTCTGGTATATGAAAAACATGTTTTTCAATGGCAAAAATCAATGAATATTTTAAATGCACAAACAGTAATATCTCCACATTGCAAGGTGCAATTCTGAAATTTTTTGCTTTTTCCTGCTAATCCTAGCATGATAAAGAAGATTCAAAGAGAGTGAGATGCCAGCTCCTTTCATTCAGTCAGTAGCTTCAAACATTTCTGGTATATGAAAAACATGTTTTTCAATGGCAAAAATCAATGAATATTGTAAATGCACAAACAGTAATATCTCCACATTGCAAGGTGCAATTCTGAAATTTTTTGCTTTTTCCTGTTAATCCTAGCATGATAAAGAAGATTCAAAGAGAGTGAGATGCCAGCTCCTTTCATTCAGTCAGTAGCTTCAAACATTTCTGGTATATGAAAAACATGTTTTTCAATGGCAAAAATCAATGAATATTGTAAATGCACAAACAGTAATATCTCCACATTGCAAGGTGCAATTCTGAAATTTTTTGCTTTTTCCTGCTAATCCTAGCATGATAAAGAAGATTCAAAGAGAGTGAGATGCCAGCTCCTTTCATTCAGTCAGTAGCTTCAAACATTTCTGGTATATGAAAAACGTTTTTCAATGGCAAAAATCAATGAATATTGTAAATGCACAAACAGTAATATCTCCACATTGCAAGGTGCAATTCTGAAATTTTTTGCTTTTTCCTGTTAATCCTAGCATGATAAAGAAGATTCAAAGAGAGTGAGATGCCAGCTCCTTTCATTCAGTCAGTAGCTTCAAACATTTCTGGTATATGAAAAACATGTTTTTCAATGGCAAAAATCAATGAATATTGTAAATGCACAAACAGTAATATCTCCGCATTGCAAGGTGCAATTCTGAAATTTTTTGCTTTTTCCTGCTAATCCTAGCATGATAAAGAAGATTCAAAGAGAGTGAGATGCCAGCTCCTTTCATTCAGTCAGTAGCTTCAAACATTTCTGGTATATGAAAAACATGTTTTTCAATGGCAAAAATCAATGAATATTGTAAATGCACAAACAGTAATATCTCCACATTGCACGGTGCAATTCTGAAATTTTTAGCTTTTTCCTGCTAATCCTAGCATGATAAAGAAGATTCAAAGAGAGTGAGATGCCAGCTCCTTTCATTCAGTCAGTAGCTTCAAACATTTCTGGTATATGAAAAACATGTTTTTCAATGGCAAAAATCAATGAATATTGTAAATGCACAAACAGTAATATCTCCACATTGCACGGTGCAATTCTGAAATTTTTTGCTTTTTCCTGTTAATCCTAGCATGATAAAGAAGATTCAAAGAGAGTGAGATGCCAGCTCCTTTCATTCAGTCAGTAGCTTCAAACATTTCTGGTATATGAAAAACATGTTTTTCAATGGCAAAAATCAATGAATATTGTAAATGCACAAACAGTAATATCTCCATATTGCACGGTGCAATTCTGAAATTTTTAGCTTTTTCCTGTTAATCCTAGCATGATAAAGAAGATTCAAAGAGAGTGAGATGCCAGCTCCTTTCATTCAGTCAGTAGCTTCAAACATTTCTGGTATATGAAAAACATGTTTTTCAATGGCAAAAATCAATGAATATTGTAAATGCACAAACAGTAATATCTCCACATTGCAAGGTGCAATTCTGAAATTTTTTGCTTTTTCCTGCTAATCCTAGCATGATAAAGAAGATTCAAAGAGAGTGAGATGCCAGCTCCTTTCATTCAGTCAGTAGCTTAAAACATTTCTGGTATATGAAAAACGTTTTTCAATGGCAAAAATCAATGAATATTGTAAATGCACAAACAGTAATATCTCCACATTGCACGGTGCAATTCTGAAATTTTTAGCTTTTTCCTGTTAATCCTAGCATGATAAAGAAGATTCAAAGAGAGTGAGATGCCAGCTCCTTTCATTCAGTCAGTAGCTTCAAACATTTCTGGTATATGAAAAACATGTTTTTCAATGGCAAAAATCAATGAATATTGTAAATGCACAAACAGTAATATCTCCACATTGCAAGGTGCAATTCTGAAATTTTTTGCTTTTTCCTGCTAATCCTAGCATGATAAAGAAGATTCAAAGAGAGTGAGATGCCAGCTCCTTTCATTCAGTCAGTAGCTTCAAACATTTCTGGTATATGAAAAACGTTTTTCAATGGCAAAAATCAATGAATATTGTAAATGCACAAACAGTAATTTATCCGCATTGCAAGGTGCAATTCTGAAATTTTTTGCTTTTTCCTGCTCCTCTTAGCATGATAAAGAAGATTCAAAGAGAGTGAGATGCCAGCTCCTTTCATTCAGTCAGTAGCTTCAAACATTTCTGGTATATGAATAACATGATGTTTTTCAATGGCAAAAATCAATGAATATTGTAAATGCACAAACAGTAATTTCTCCGCATTGCAAGGTGCAATTCTGAAATTTTTTGCTTTTTCCTGCTCCTCTTAGCATGATAAAGAAGATTCAAAGAGAGTGAGATGCCAGCTCCTTTCATTCAGTCAGTAGCTTCAATCATTTCTGGACGTTTTTCAATGGCAAAAATCAATGAATATTGTAAATGCACAAACAGTAATTTCTCCGCATTGCAAGGTGCAATTCTGAAATTTTTTGCTTTTTCCTGCTCCTCTTAGCATGATAACGAAGATTCAAAGAGAGTGAGATGCCAGCTCCTTTCATTCAGTCAGTAGCTTCAAACATTTCTGGTATATGAATAACATGATGTTTTTCAATGGCAAAAATCAATGAATATTGTAAATGCACAAACAGTAATTTCTCCGCATTGCAAGGTGCAATTCTGAAATTTTTTGCTTTTTCCTGCTCCTCTTAGCATGATAAAGAAGATTCAAAGAGAGTGAGATGCCAGCTCCTTTCATTCAGTCAGTAGCTTCAATCATTTCTGGACGTTTTTCAATGGCAAAAATCAATGAATATTGTAAATGCACAAACAGTAATTTCTCCGCATTGCAAGGTGCAATTCTGAAAATTTTTGCTTTTTCCTGCTCATCTTAGCATGATAAAGAAGTTTCAAAGAGAGTGAGATGCCAGCTCCTTTCATTCAGTCAGTAGCTTCAATCATTTCTGGACGTTTTTCAATGGCAAAAATCAATGAATATTGTAAATGCACAAACAGTAATTTCTCCGCATTGCAAGGTGCAATTCTGAAATTTTTTGCTTTTTCCTGCTCCTCTTAGCATGATAAACAAGATTCAAAGAGAGTGAGATGCCAGCTCCTTTCATTCAGTCAGTAGCTTCAATCATTTCTGGACGTTTTTCAATGGCAAAAATCAATGAATATTGTAAATGCACAAACAGTAATTTATCCGCATTGCAAGGTGCAATTCTGAAATTTTTTGCTTTTTCCTGCTCCTCTTAGCATGATAAAGAAGATTCAAAGAGAGTGAGATGCCAGCTCCTTTCATTCAGTCAGTAGCTTCAAACATTTCTGGTATATGAATAACATGATGTTTTTCAATGGCAAAAATCAATGAATATTGTAAATGCACAAACAGTAATTTCTCCGCATTGCAAGGTGCAATTCTGAAATTTTTTGCTTTTTCCTGCTCCTCTTAGCATGATAAAGAAGATTCAAAGAGAGTGAGATGCCAGCTCCTTTCATTCCGTCAGTAGCTTCAATCATTTCTGGACGTTTTTCAATGGCAAAAATCAATGAATATTGTAAATGCACAAGCAGTAATTTCTCCGCATTGCAAGGTGCAATTCTGAAATTTTTTGCTTTTTCCTGCTCCTCTTAGCATTATGAAGAAGATTCAAAGAGAGTGAGATGCCAGCTCCTTTCATTCAGTCAGTAGCTTCAAACATTTCTGGTATATGAAAAACATGTTTTTCAATGGCAAAAATCAATGAATATTGTAAATGCACAAACAGTAATATCTCCACATTGCAAGGTGCAATTCTGAAATTTTTTGCTTTTTCCTGCTAATCCTAGCATGATAAAGAAGATTCAAAGAGAGTGAGATGCCAGCTCCTTTCATTCAGTCAGTAGCTTCAAACATTTCTGGTATATGAAAAACGTTTTTCAATGGCAAAAATCAATGAATATTGTAAATGCACAAACAGTAATATCTCCACATTGCAAGGTGCAATTCTGAAATTTTTTGCCTTTTCCTGCTAATCCTAGCATGATAAAGAAGATTCAAAGAGAGTGAGATGCCAGCTCCTTTCATTCAGTCAGTAGCTTCAAACATTTCTGGTATATGAAAAACATGTTTTTCAATGGCAAAAATCAATGAATATTGTAAATGCACAAACAGTAATATCTCCACATTGCAGGGTGCAATTCTGAAATTTTTAGCTTTTTCCTGTTAATCCTAGCATGATAAAGAAGATTCAAAGAGAGTGAGATGCCAGCTCCTTTCATTCAGTCAGTAGCTTCAAACATTTCTGGTATATGAAAAACGTTTTTCAATGGCAAAAATCAATGAATATTGTAAATGCACAAACAGTAATATCTCCACATTGCAAGGTGCAATTCTGAAATTTTTTGCTTTTTCCTGTTAATCCTAGCATGATAAAGAAGATTCAAAGAGAGTGAGATGCCAGCTCCTTTCATTCAGTCAGTAGCTTCAAACATTTCTGGTATATGAAAAACATGTTTTTCAATGGCAAAAATCAATGAATATTGTAAATGCACAAACAGTAATATCTCCGCATTGCAAGGTGCAATTCTGAAATTTTTTGCTTTTTCCTGCTAATCCTAGCATGATAAAGAAGATTCAAAGAGAGTGAGATGCCAGCTCCTTTCATTCAGTCAGTAGCTTCAAACATTTCTGGTATATGAAAAACATGTTTTTCAATGGCAAAAATCAATGAATATTGTAAATGCACAAACAGTAATATCTCCACATTGCACGGTGCAATTCTGAAATTTTTAGCTTTTTCCTGTTAATCCTAGCATGATAAAGAAGATTCAAAGAGAGTGAGATGCCAGCTCCTTTCATTCAGTCAGTAGCTTCAAACATTTCTGGTATATGAAAAACATGTTTTTCAATGGCAAAAATCAATGAATATTGTAAATGCACAAACAGTAATATCTCCACATTGCACGGTGCAATTCTGAAATTTTTAGCTTTTTCCTGTTAATCCTAGCATGATAAAGAAGATTCAAAGAGAGTGAGATGCCAGCTCCTTTCATTCAGTCAGTAGCTTCAAACATTTCTGGTATATGAAAAACGTTTTTCAATGGCAAAAATCAATTAATATTGTAAATGCACAAACAGTAATATCTCCACATTGCAAAGTGCAATTCTGAAATTTTTTGCTTTTTCCTGCTCCTCTTAGCATGATAAAGAAGATTCAAAGAGAGTGAGATGCCAGCTCCTTTCATTCAGTCAGTAGCTTCAATCATTTCTGGACGTTTTTCAATGGCAAAAATCAATGAATATTGTAAATGCACAAACAGTAATTTCTCCGCATTGCAAGGTGCAATTCTGAAATTTTTTGCTTTTTCCTGCTCCTCTTAGCATGATAAAGAAGATTCAAAGAGAGTGAGATGCCAGCTCCTTTCATTCAGTCAGTAGCTTCAAACATTTCTGGTATATGAATAACATGATGTTTTTCAATGGCAAAAATCAATGAATATTGTAAATGCACAAACAGTAATTTCTCCGCATTGCAAGGTGCAATTCTGAAATTTTTTGCTTTTTCCTGCTCCTCTTAGCATGATAAAGAAGATTCAAAGAGAGTGAGATGCCAGCTCCTTTCATTCAGTCAGTAGCTTCAATCATTTCTGGACGTTTTTCAATGGCAAAAATCAATGAATATTGTAAATGCACAAACAGTAATTTCTCCGCATTGCAAGGTGCAATTCTGAAAATTTTTGCTTTTTCCTGCTCATCTTAGCATGATAAAGAAGTTTCAAAGAGAGTGAGATGCCAGCTCCTTTCATTCAGTCAGTAGCTTCAATCATTTCTGGACGTTTTTCAATGGCAAAAATCAATGAATATTGTAAATGCACAAACAGTAATTTCTCCGCATTGCAAGGTGCAATTCTGAAATTTTTTGCTTTTTCCTGCTCCTCTTAGCATGATAAACAAGATTCAAAGAGAGTGAGATGCCAGCTCCTTTCATTCAGTCAGTAGCTTCAATCATTTCTGGACGTTTTTCAATGGCAAAAATCAATGAATATTGTAAATGCACAAACAGTAATTTATCCGCATTGCAAGGTGCAATTCTGAAATTTTTTGCTTTTTCCTGCTCCTCTTAGCATGATAAAGAAGATTCAAAGAGAGTGAGATGCCAGCTCCTTTCATTCAGTCAGTAGCTTCAAACATTTCTGGTATATGAATAACATGATGTTTTTCAATGGCAAAAATCAATGAATATTGTAAATGCACAAACAGTAATTTCTCCGCATTGCAAGGTGCAATTCTGAAATTTTTTGCTTTTTCCTGCTCCTCTTAGCATGATAAAGAAGATTCAAAGAGAGTGAGATGCCAGCTCCTTTCATTCCGTCAGTAGCTTCAATCATTTCTGGACGTTTTTCAATGGCAAAAATCAATGAATATTGTAAATGCACAAGCAGTAATTTCTCCGCATTGCAAGGTGCAATTCTGAAATTTTTTGCTTTTTCCTGCTCCTCTTAGCATTATGAAGAAGATTCAAAGAGAGTGAGATGCCAGCTCCTTTCATTCAGTCAGTAGCTTCAAACATTTCTGGTATATGAAAAACATGTTTTTCAATGGCAAAAATCAATGAATATTGTAAATGCACAAACAGTAATATCTCCACATTGCAAGGTGCAATTCTGAAATTTTTTGCTTTTTCCTGCTAATCCTAGCATGATAAAGAAGATTCAAAGAGAGTGAGATGCCAGCTCCTTTCATTCAGTCAGTAGCTTCAAACATTTCTGGTATATGAAAAACGTTTTTCAATGGCAAAAATCAATGAATATTGTAAATGCACAAACAGTAATATCTCCACATTGCAAGGTGCAATTCTGAAATTTTTTGCTTTTTCCTGCTAATCCTAGCATGATAAAGAAGATTCAAAGAGAGTGAGATGCCAGCTCCTTTCATTCAGTCAGTAGCTTCAAACATTTCTGGTATATGAAAAACGTTTTTCAATGGCAAAAATCAATGAATATTGTAAATGCACAAACAGTAATATCTCCACATTGCAAGGTGCAATTCTGAAATTTTTTGCTTTTTCCTGTTAATCCTAGCATGATAAAGAAGATTCAAAGAGAGTGAGATGCCAGCTCCTTTCATTCAGTCAGTAGCTTCAAACATTTCTGGTATATGAAAAACGTTTTTCAATGGCAAAAATCAATGAATATTGTAAATGCACAAACAGTAATATCTCCGCATTGCAAGGTGCAATTCTGAAATTTTTTGCTTTTTCCTGCTAATCCTAGCATGATAACGAAGATTCAAAGAGAGTGAGATGCCAGCTCCTTTCTTTCAGTCAGTAGCTTCAAACATTTCTGGTATATGAAAAACATGTTTTTCAATGGCAAAAATCAATGAATATTGTAAATGCACAAACAGTAATATCTCCACATTGCACGGTGCAATTCTGAAATTTTTAGCTTTTTCCTGTTAATCCTAGCATGATAAAGAAGATTCAAAGAGAGTGAGATGCCAGCTCCTTTCATTCAGTCAGTAGCTTCAAACATTTCTGGTATATGAAAAACATGTTTTTCAATGGCAAAAATCAATGAATATTTTAAATGCACAAACAGTAATATCTCCACATTGCAAGGTGCAATTCTGAAATTTTTTGCTTTTTCCTGCTAATACTAGCATGATAAAGAAGATTCAAAGAGAGTGAGATGCCAGCTCCTTTCATTCAGTCAGTAGCTTCAAACATTTCTGGTATATGAAAAACATGTTTTTCAATGGCAAAAATCAATGAATATTGTAAATGCACAAACAGTAATATCTCCACATTGCAAGGTGCAATTCTGAAATTTTTTGCTTTTTCCTGTTAATCCTAGCATGATAAAGAAGATTCAAAGAGAGTGAGATGCCAGCTCCTTTCATTCAGTCAGTAGCTTCAAACATTTCTGGTATATGAAAAACATGTTTTTCAATGGCAAAAATCAATGAATATTGTAAATGCACAAACAGTAATATCTCCACATTGCAAGGTGCAATTCTGAAATTTTTTGCTTTTTCCTGCTAATCCTAGCATGATAAAGAAGATTCAAAGAGAGTGAGATGCCAGCTCCTTTCATTCAGTCAGTAGCTTCAAACATTTCTGGTATATGAAAAACGTTTTTCAATGGCAAAAATCAATGAATATTGTAAATGCACAAACAGTAATATCTCCACATTGCAAGGTGCAATTCTGAAATTTTTTGCTTTTTCCTGTTAATCCTAGCATGATATAGAAGATTCAAAGAGAGTGAGATGCCAGCTCCTTTCATTCAGTCAGTAGCTTCAAACATTTCTGGTATATGAAAAACATGTTTTTCAATGGCAAAAATCAATGAATATTGTAAATGCACAAACAGTAATATCTCCGCATTGCAAGGTGCAATTCTGAAATTTTTTGCTTTTTCCTGCTAATCCTAGCATGATAAAGAAGATTCAAAGAGAGTGAGATGCCAGCTCCTTTCATTCAGTCAGTAGCTTCAAACATTTCTGGTATATGAAAAACATGTTTTTCAATGGCAAAAATCAATGAATATTGTAAATGCACAAACAGTAATATCTCCACATTGCATGGTGCAATTCTGAAATTTTTAGCTTTTTCCTGTTAATCCTAGCATGATAAAGAAGATTCAAAGAGAGTGAGATGCCAGCTCCTTTCATTCAGTCAGTAGCTTCAAACATTTCTGGTATATGAAAAACATGTTTTTCAATGGCAAAAATCAATGAATATTGTAAATGCACAAACAGTAATATCTCCACATTGCAAGGTGCAATTCTGAAATTTTTTGCTTTTTCCTGCTAATCCTAGCATGATAAAGAAGATTCAAAGAGAGTGAGATGCCAGCTCCTTTCATTCAGTCAGTAGCTTCAAACATTTCTGGTATATGAAAAACATGTTTTTCAATGGCAAAAATCAATGAATATTGTAAATGCACAAACAGTAATATCTCCACATTGCACGGTGCAATTCTGAAATTTTTTGCTTTTTCCTGTTAATCCTAGCATGATAAAGAAGATTCAAAGAGAGTGAGATGCCAGCTCCTTTCATTCAGTCAGTAGCTTCAAACATTTCTGGTATATGAAAAACATGTTTTTCAATGGCAAAAATCAATGAATATTGTAAATGCACAAACAGTAATATCTCCACATTGCACGGTGCAATTCTGAAATTTTTAGCTTTTTCCTGTTAATCCTAGCATGATAAAGAAGATTCAAAGAGAGTGAGATGCCAGCTCCTTTCATTCAGTCAGTAGCTTCAAACATTTCTGGTATATGAAAAACATGTTTTTCAATGGCAAAAATCAATGAATATTGTAAATGCACAAACAGTAATATCTCCACATTGCAAGGTGCAATTCTGAAATTTTTTGCTTTTTCCTGCTAATCCTAGCATGATAAAGAAGATTCAAAGAGAGTGAGATGCCAGCTCCTTTCATTCAGTCAGTAGCTTCAAACATTTCTGGTATATGAAAAACGTTTTTCAATGGCAAAAATCAATGAATATTGTAAATGCACAAACAGTAATATCTCCACATTGCACGGTGCAATTCTGAAATTTTTAGCTTTTTCCTGTTAATCCTAGCATGATAAAGAAGATTCAAAGAGAGTGAGATGCCAGCTCCTTTCATTCAGTCAGTAGCTTCAAACATTTCTGGTATATGAAAAACATGTTTTTCAATGGCAAAAATCAATGAATATTGTAAATGCACAAACAGTAATATCTCCACATTGCAAGGTGCAATTCTGAAATTTTTTGCTTTTTCCTGCTAATCCTAGCATGATAAAGAAGATTCAAAGAGAGTGAGATGCCAGCTCCTTTCATTCAGTCAGTAGCTTCAAACATTTCTGGTATATGAAAAACGTTTTTCAATGGCAAAAATCAATGAATATTGTAAATGCACAAACAGTAATTTATCCGCATTGCAAGGTGCAATTCTGAAATTTTTTGCTTTTTCCTGCTCCTCTTAGCATGATAAAGAAGATTCAAAGAGAGTGAGATGCCAGCTCCTTTCATTCAGTCAGTAGCTTCAAACATTTCTGGTATATGAATAACATGATGTTTTTCAATGGCAAAAATCAATGAATATTGTAAATGCACAAACAGTAATTTCTCCGCATTGCAAGGTGCAATTCTGAAATTTTTTGCTTTTTCCTGCTCCTCTTAGCATGATAAAGAAGATTCAAAGAGAGTGAGATGCCAGCTCCTTTCATTCAGTCAGTAGCTTCAATCATTTCTGGACGTTTTTCAATGGCAAAAATCAATGAATATTGTAAATGCACAAACAGTAATTTCTCCGCATTGCAAGGTGCAATTCTGAAATTTTTTGCTTTTTCCTGCTCCTCTTAGCATGATAACGAAGATTCAAAGAGAGTGAGATGCCAGCTCCTTTCATTCAGTCAGTAGCTTCAAACATTTCTGGTATATGAATAACATGATGTTTTTCAATGGCAAAAATCAATGAATATTGTAAATGCACAAACAGTAATTTCTCCGCATTGCAAGGTGCAATTCTGAAATTTTTTGCTTTTTCCTGCTCCTCTTAGCATGATAAAGAAGATTCAAAGAGAGTGAGATGCCAGCTCCTTTCATTCAGTCAGTAGCTTCAATCATTTCTGGACGTTTTTCAATGGCAAAAATCAATGAATATTGTAAATGCACAAACAGTAATTTCTCCGCATTGCAAGGTGCAATTCTGAAAATTTTTGCTTTTTCCTGCTCATCTTAGCATGATAAAGAAGTTTCAAAGAGAGTGAGATGCCAGCTCCTTTCATTCAGTCAGTAGCTTCAATCATTTCTGGACGTTTTTCAATGGCAAAAATCAATGAATATTGTAAATGCACAAACAGTAATTTCTCCGCATTGCAAGGTGCAATTCTGAAATTTTTTGCTTTTTCCTGCTCCTCTTAGCATGATAAACAAGATTCAAAGAGAGTGAGATGCCAGCTCCTTTCATTCAGTCAGTAGCTTCAATCATTTCTGGACGTTTTTCAATGGCAAAAATCAATGAATATTGTAAATGCACAAACAGTAATTTATCCGCATTGCAAGGTGCAATTCTGAAATTTTTTGCTTTTTCCTGCTCCTCTTAGCATGATAAAGAAGATTCAAAGAGAGTGAGATGCCAGCTCCTTTCATTCAGTCAGTAGCTTCAAACATTTCTGGTATATGAATAACATGATGTTTTTCAATGGCAAAAATCAATGAATATTGTAAATGCACAAACAGTAATTTCTCCGCATTGCAAGGTGCAATTCTGAAATTTTTTGCTTTTTCCTGCTCCTCTTAGCATGATAAAGAAGATTCAAAGAGAGTGAGATGCCAGCTCCTTTCATTCCGTCAGTAGCTTCAATCATTTCTGGACGTTTTTCAATGGCAAAAATCAATGAATATTGTAAATGCACAAGCAGTAATTTCTCCGCATTGCAAGGTGCAATTCTGAAATTTTTTGCTTTTTCCTGCTCCTCTTAGCATTATGAAGAAGATTCAAAGAGAGTGAGATGCCAGCTCCTTTCATTCAGTCAGTAGCTTCAAACATTTCTGGTATATGAAAAACATGTTTTTCAATGGCAAAAATCAATGAATATTGTAAATGCACAAACAGTAATATCTCCACATTGCAAGGTGCAATTCTGAAATTTTTTGCTTTTTCCTGCTAATCCTAGCATGATAAAGAAGATTCAAAGAGAGTGAGATGCCAGCTCCTTTCATTCAGTCAGTAGCTTCAAACATTTCTGGTATATGAAAAACGTTTTTCAATGGCAAAAATCAATGAATATTGTAAATGCACAAACAGTAATATCTCCACATTGCAAGGTGCAATTCTGAAATTTTTTGCCTTTTCCTGCTAATCCTAGCATGATAAAGAAGATTCAAAGAGAGTGAGATGCCAGCTCCTTTCATTCAGTCAGTAGCTTCAAACATTTCTGGTATATGAAAAACATGTTTTTCAATGGCAAAAATCAATGAATATTGTAAATGCACAAACAGTAATATCTCCACATTGCAGGGTGCAATTCTGAAATTTTTAGCTTTTTCCTGTTAATCCTAGCATGATAAAGAAGATTCAAAGAGAGTGAGATGCCAGCTCCTTTCATTCAGTCAGTAGCTTCAAACATTTCTGGTATATGAAAAACGTTTTTCAATGGCAAAAATCAATGAATATTGTAAATGCACAAACAGTAATATCTCCACATTGCAAGGTGCAATTCTGAAATTTTTTGCTTTTTCCTGTTAATCCTAGCATGATAAAGAAGATTCAAAGAGAGTGAGATGCCAGCTCCTTTCATTCAGTCAGTAGCTTCAAACATTTCTGGTATATGAAAAACATGTTTTTCAATGGCAAAAATCAATGAATATTGTAAATGCACAAACAGTAATATCTCCGCATTGCAAGGTGCAATTCTGAAATTTTTTGCTTTTTCCTGCTAATCCTAGCATGATAAAGAAGATTCAAAGAGAGTGAGATGCCAGCTCCTTTCATTCAGTCAGTAGCTTCAAACATTTCTGGTATATGAAAAACATGTTTTTCAATGGCAAAAATCAATGAATATTGTAAATGCACAAACAGTAATATCTCCACATTGCATGGTGCAATTCTGAAATTTTTAGCTTTTTCCTGTTAATCCTAGCATGATAAAGAAGATTCAAAGAGAGTGAGATGCCAGCTCCTTTCATTCAGTCAGTAGCTTCAAACATTTCTGGTATATGAAAAACATGTTTTTCAATGGCAAAAATCAATGAATATTGTAAATGCACAAACAGTAATATCTCCACATTGCAAGGTGCAATTCTGAAATTTTTTGCTTTTTCCTGCTAATCCTAGCATGATAAAGAAGATTCAAAGAGAGTGAGATGCCAGCTCCTTTCATTCAGTCAGTAGCTTCAAACATTTCTGGTATATGAAAAACATGTTTTTCAATGGCAAAAATCAATGAATATTGTAAATGCACAAACAGTAATATCTCCACATTGCACGGTGCAATTCTGAAATTTTTTGCTTTTTCCTGTTAATCCTAGCATGATAAAGAAGATTCAAAGAGAGTGAGATGCCAGCTCCTTTCATTCAGTCAGTAGCTTCAAACATTTCTGGTATATGAAAAACATGTTTTTCAATGGCAAAAATCAATGAATATTGTAAATGCACAAACAGTAATATCTCCACATTGCACGGTGCAATTCTGAAATTTTTAGCTTTTTCCTGTTAATCCTAGCATGATAAAGAAGATTCAAAGAGAGTGAGATGCCAGCTCCTTTCATTCAGTCAGTAGCTTCAAACATTTCTGGTATATGAAAAACATGTTTTTCAATGGCAAAAATCAATGAATATTGTAAATGCACAAACAGTAATATCTCCACATTGCAAGGTGCAATTCTGAAATTTTTTGCTTTTTCCTGCTAATCCTAGCATGATAAAGAAGATTCAAAGAGAGTGAGATGCCAGCTCCTTTCATTCAGTCAGTAGCTTCAAACATTTCTGGTATATGAAAAACGTTTTTCAATGGCAAAAATCAATGAATATTGTAAATGCACAAACAGTAATATCTCCACATTGCACGGTGCAATTCTGAAATTTTTAGCTTTTTCCTGTTAATCCTAGCATGATAAAGAAGATTCAAAGAGAGTGAGATGCCAGCTCCTTTCATTCAGTCAGTAGCTTCAAACATTTCTGGTATATGAAAAACATGTTTTTCAATGGCAAAAATCAATGAATATTGTAAATGCACAAACAGTAATATCTCCACATTGCAAGGTGCAATTCTGAAATTTTTTGCTTTTTCCTGCTAATCCTAGCATGATAAAGAAGATTCAAAGAGAGTGAGATGCCAGCTCCTTTCATTCAGTCAGTAGCTTCAAACATTTCTGGTATATGAAAAACGTTTTTCAATGGCAAAAATCAATGAATATTGTAAATGCACAAACAGTAATTTATCCGCATTGCAAGGTGCAATTCTGAAATTTTTTGCTTTTTCCTGCTCCTCTTAGCATGATAAAGAAGATTCAAAGAGAGTGAGATGCCAGCTCCTTTCATTCAGTCAGTAGCTTCAAACATTTCTGGTATATGAATAACATGATGTTTTTCAATGGCAAAAATCAATGAATATTGTAAATGCACAAACAGTAATTTCTCCGCATTGCAAGGTGCAATTCTGAAATTTTTTGCTTTTTCCTGCTCCTCTTAGCATGATAAAGAAGATTCAAAGAGAGTGAGATGCCAGCTCCTTTCATTCAGTCAGTAGCTTCAATCATTTCTGGACGTTTTTCAATGGCAAAAATCAATGAATATTGTAAATGCACAAACAGTAATTTCTCCGCATTGCAAGGTGCAATTCTGAAATTTTTTGCTTTTTCCTGCTCCTCTTAGCATGATAACGAAGATTCAAAGAGAGTGAGATGCCAGCTCCTTTCATTCAGTCAGTAGCTTCAAACATTTCTGGTATATGAATAACATGATGTTTTTCAATGGCAAAAATCAATGAATATTGTAAATGCACAAACAGTAATTTCTCCGCATTGCAAGGTGCAATTCTGAAATTTTTTGCTTTTTCCTGCTCCTCTTAGCATGATAAAGAAGATTCAAAGAGAGTGAGATGCCAGCTCCTTTCATTCAGTCAGTAGCTTCAATCATTTCTGGACGTTTTTCAATGGCAAAAATCAATGAATATTGTAAATGCACAAACAGTAATTTCTCCGCATTGCAAGGTGCAATTCTGAAAATTTTTGCTTTTTCCTGCTCATCTTAGCATGATAAAGAAGTTTCAAAGAGAGTGAGATGCCAGCTCCTTTCATTCAGTCAGTAGCTTCAATCATTTCTGGACGTTTTTCAATGGCAAAAATCAATGAATATTGTAAATGCACAAACAGTAATTTCTCCGCATTGCAAGGTGCAATTCTGAAATTTTTTGCTTTTTCCTGCTCCTCTTAGCATGATAAACAAGATTCAAAGAGAGTGAGATGCCAGCTCCTTTCATTCAGTCAGTAGCTTCAATCATTTCTGGACGTTTTTCAATGGCAAAAATCAATGAATATTGTAAATGCACAAACAGTAATTTATCCGCATTGCAAGGTGCAATTCTGAAATTTTTTGCTTTTTCCTGCTCCTCTTAGCATGATAAAGAAGATTCAAAGAGAGTGAGATGCCAGCTCCTTTCATTCAGTCAGTAGCTTCAAACATTTCTGGTATATGAATAACATGATGTTTTTCAATGGCAAAAATCAATGAATATTGTAAATGCACAAACAGTAATTTCTCCGCATTGCAAGGTGCAATTCTGAAATTTTTTGCTTTTTCCTGCTCCTCTTAGCATGATAAAGAAGATTCAAAGAGAGTGAGATGCCAGCTCCTTTCATTCCGTCAGTAGCTTCAATCATTTCTGGACGTTTTTCAATGGCAAAAATCAATGAATATTGTAAATGCACAAGCAGTAATTTCTCCGCATTGCAAGGTGCAATTCTGAAATTTTTTGCTTTTTCCTGCTCCTCTTAGCATTATGAAGAAGATTCAAAGAGAGTGAGATGCCAGCTCCTTTCATTCAGTCAGTAGCTTCAAACATTTCTGGTATATGAAAAACATGTTTTTCAATGGCAAAAATCAATGAATATTGTAAATGCACAAACAGTAATATCTCCACATTGCAAGGTGCAATTCTGAAATTTTTTGCTTTTTCCTGCTAATCCTAGCATGATAAAGAAGATTCAAAGAGAGTGAGATGCCAGCTCCTTTCATTCAGTCAGTAGCTTCAAACATTTCTGGTATATGAAAAACGTTTTTCAATGGCAAAAATCAATGAATATTGTAAATGCACAAACAGTAATATCTCCACATTGCAAGGTGCAATTCTGAAATTTTTTGCCTTTTCCTGCTAATCCTAGCATGATAAAGAAGATTCAAAGAGAGTGAGATGCCAGCTCCTTTCATTCAGTCAGTAGCTTCAAACATTTCTGGTATATGAAAAACATGTTTTTCAATGGCAAAAATCAATGAATATTGTAAATGCACAAACAGTAATATCTCCACATTGCAGGGTGCAATTCTGAAATTTTTAGCTTTTTCCTGTTAATCCTAGCATGATAAAGAAGATTCAAAGAGAGTGAGATGCCAGCTCCTTTCATTCAGTCAGTAGCTTCAAACATTTCTGGTATATGAAAAACGTTTTTCAATGGCAAAAATCAATGAATATTGTAAATGCACAAACAGTAATATCTCCACATTGCAAGGTGCAATTCTGAAATTTTTTGCTTTTTCCTGTTAATCCTAGCATGATAAAGAAGATTCAAAGAGAGTGAGATGCCAGCTCCTTTCATTCAGTCAGTAGCTTCAAACATTTCTGGTATATGAAAAACATGTTTTTCAATGGCAAAAATCAATGAATATTGTAAATGCACAAACAGTAATATCTCCGCATTGCAAGGTGCAATTCTGAAATTTTTTGCTTTTTCCTGCTAATCCTAGCATGATAAAGAAGATTCAAAGAGAGTGAGATGCCAGCTCCTTTCATTCAGTCAGTAGCTTCAAACATTTCTGGTATATGAAAAACATGTTTTTCAATGGCAAAAATCAATGAATATTGTAAATGCACAAACAGTAATATCTCCACATTGCACGGTGCAATTCTGAAATTTTTAGCTTTTTCCTGTTAATCCTAGCATGATAAAGAAGATTCAAAGAGAGTGAGATGCCAGCTCCTTTCATTCAGTCAGTAGCTTCAAACATTTCTGGTATATGAAAAACATGTTTTTCAATGGCAAAAATCAATGAATATTGTAAATGCACAAACAGTAATATCTCCACATTGCACGGTGCAATTCTGAAATTTTTAGCTTTTTCCTGTTAATCCTAGCATGATAAAGAAGATTCAAAGAGAGTGAGATGCCAGCTCCTTTCATTCAGTCAGTAGCTTCAAACATTTCTGGTATATGAAAAACGTTTTTCAATGGCAAAAATCAATTAATATTGTAAATGCACAAACAGTAATATCTCCACATTGCAAAGTGCAATTCTGAAATTTTTTGCTTTTTCCTGTTAATCCTAGCATGATAAAGAAGATTCAAAGAGAGTGAGATGCCAGCTCCTTTCATTCAGTCAGTAGCTTCAAACATTTCTGGTATATGAAAAACATGTTTTTCAATGGCAAAAATCAATGAATATTGTAAATGCACAAACAGTAATATCTCCGCATTGCAAAGTGCAATTCTGAAATTTTTTGCTTTTTCCTGCTAATCCTAGCATGATAAAGAAGATTCAAAGAGAGTGAGATGCCAGCTCCTTTCATTCAGTCAGTAGCTTCAAACATTTCTGGTATATGAAAAACATGTTTTTCAATGGCAAAAATCAATGAATATTGTAAATGCACAAACAGTAATATCTCCACATTGCAAGGTGCAATTCTGAAATTTTTTGCTTTTTCCTGTTAATCCTAGCATGATAAAGAAGATTCAAAGAGAGTGAGATGCCAGCTCCTTTCATTCAGTCAGTAGCTTCAAACATTTCTGGTATATGAAAAACATGTTTTTCAATGGCAAAAATCAATGAATATTGTAAATGCACAAACAGTAATATCTCCACATTGCAAGGTGCAATTCTGAAATTTTTTGCTTTTTCCTGCTAATCCTAGCATGATAAAGATTCAAAGAGAGTGAGATGCCAGCTCCTTTCATTCAGTCAGTAGCTTCAAACATTTCTGGTGTATGAAAAACGTTTTTCAATGGCAAAAATCAATGAATATTGTAAATGCACAAACAGTAATATCTCCACATTGCACGGTGCAATTCTGAAATTTTTAGCTTTTTCCTGTTAATCCTAGCATGATAAAGAAGATTCAAAGAGAGTGAGATGCCAGCTCCTTTCATTCAGTCAGTAGCTTCAAACATTTCTGGTATATGAAAAACATGTTTTTCAATGGCAAAAATCAATGAATATTGTAAATGCACAAACAGTAATATCTCCACATTGCAAGGTGCAATTCTGAAATTTTTTGCTTTTTCCTGCTAATCCTAGCATGATAAAGAAGATTCAAAGAGAGTGAGATGCCAGCTCCTTTCATTCAGTCAGTAGCTTCAAACATTTCTGGTATATGAAAAACATGTTTTTCAATGGCAAAAATCAATGAATATTGTAAATGCACAAACAGTAATATCTCCACATTGCACGGTGCAATTCTGAAATTTTTAGCTTTTTCCTCTTAATCCTAGCATGATAAAGAAGATTCAAAGAGAGTGAGATGCCAGCTCCTTTCATTCAGTCAGTAGCTTCAAACATTTCTGGTATATGAAAAACGTTTTTCAATGGCAAAAATCAATGAATATTGTAAATGCACAAACAGTAATATCTCCACATTGCAAGGTGCAATTCTGAAATTTTTTGCTTTTTCCTGTTAATCCTAGCATGATAAAGAAGATTCAAAGAGAGTGAGATGCCAGCTCCTTTCATTCAGTCAGTAGCTTCAAACATTTCTGGTATATGAAAAACATGTTTTTCAATGGCAAAAATCAATGAATATTGTAAATGCACAAACAGTAATATCTCCGCATTGCAAGGTGCAATTCTGAAATTTTTTGCTTTTTCCTGCTAATCCTAGCATGATAAAGAAGATTCAAAGAGAGTGAGATGCCAGCTCCTTTCATTCAGTCAGTAGCTTCAAACATTTCTGGTATATGAAAAACATGTTTTTCAATGGCAAAAATCAATGAATATTGTAAATGCACAAACAGTAATATCTCCACATTGCACGGTGCAATTCTGAAATTTTTAGCTTTTTCCTGTTAATCCTAGCATGATAAAGAAGATTCAAAGAGAGTGAGATGCCAGCTCCTTTCATTCAGTCAGTAGCTTCAAACATTTCTGGTATATGAAAAACATGTTTTTCAATGGCAAAAATCAATGAATATTGTAAATGCACAAACAGTAATATCTCCACATTGCACGGTGCAATTCTGAAATTTTTACCTTTTTCCTGTTAATCCTAGCATGATAAAGAAGATTCAAAGAGAGTGAGATGCCAGCTCCTTTCATTCAGTCAGTAGCTTCCAACATTTCTGGTATATGAAAAACGTTTTTCAATGGCAAAAATCAATGAATATTGTAAATGCACAAACAGTAATATCTCCACATTGCAAGGTGCAATTCTGAAATTTTTTGCTTTTTCCTGTTAATCCTAGCATGATAAAGAAGATTCAAAGAGAGTGAGATGCCAGCTCCTTTCATTCACTCAGTAGCTTCAAACATTTCTGGTATATGAAAAACATGTTTTTCAATGGCAAAAATCAATGAATATTGTAAATGCACAAACAGTAATATCTCCGCATTGCAAAGTGCAATTCTGAAATTTTTTGCTTTTTCCTGCTAATCCTAGCATGATAAAGAAGATTCAAAGAGAGTGAGATGCCAGCTCCTTTCATTCAGTCAGTAGCTTCAAACATTTCTGGTATATGAAAAACATGTTTTTCAATGGCAAAAATCAATGAATATTGTAAATGCACAAACAGTAATATCTCCACATTGCAAGGTGCAATTCTGAAATTTTTTGCTTTTTCCTGTTAATCCTAGCATGATAAAGAAGATTCAAAGAGAGTGAGATGCCAGCTCCTTTCATTCAGTCAGTAGCTTCAAACATTTCTGGTATATGAAAAACATGTTTTTCAATGGCAAAAATCAATGAATATTGTAAATGCACAAACAGTAATATCTCCACATTGCAAGGTGCAATTCTGAAATTTTTTGCTTTTTCCTGCTAATCCTAGCATGATAAAGATTCAAAGAGAGTGAGATGCCAGCTCCTTTCATTCAGTCAGTAGCTTCAAACATTTCTGGTATATGAAAAACGTTTTTCAATGGCAAAAATCAATGAATATTGTAAATGCACAAACAGTAATATCTCCACATTGCACGGTGCAATTCTGAAATTTTTAGCTTTTTCCTGTTAATCCTAGCATGATAAAGAAGATTCAAAGAGAGTGAGATGCCAGCTCCTTTCATTCAGTCAGTAGCTTCAAACATTTCTGGTATATGAAAAACATGTTTTTCAATGGCAAAAATCAATGAATATTGTAAATGCACAAACAGTAATATCTCCACATTGCAAGGTGCAATTCTGAAATTTTTTGCTTTTTCCTGCTAATCCTAGCATGATAAAGAAGATTCAAAGAGAGTGAGATGCCAGCTCCTTTCATTCAGTCAGTAGCTTCAAACATTTCTGGTATATGAAAAACATGTTTTTCAATGGCAAAAATCAATGAATATTGTAAATGCACAAACAGTAATATCTCCACATTGCACGGTGCAATTCTGAAATTTTTAGCTTTTTCCTGTTAATCCTAGCATGATAAAGAAGATTCAAAGAGAGTGAGATGCCAGCTCCTTTCATTCAGTCAGTAGCTTCAAACATTTCTGGTATATGAAAAACGTTTTTCAATGGCAAAAATCAATGAATATTGTAAATGCACAAACAGTAATATCTCCGCATTGCAAGGTGCAATTCTGAAATTTTTTGCTTTTTCCTGCTAATCCTAGCATGATAAAGAAGATTCAAAGAGAGTGAGATGCCAGCTCCTTTCATTCAGTCAGTAGCTTCAAACATTTCTGGTATATGAAAAACATGTTTTTCAATGGCAAAAATCAATGAATATTGTAAATGCACAAACAGTAATATCTCCACATTGCACGGTGCAATTCTGAAATTTTTAGCTTTTTCCTGTTAATCCTAGCATGATAAAGAAGATTCAAAGAGAGTGAGATGCCAGCTCCTTTCATTCAGTCAGTAGCTTCAAACATTTCTGGTATATGAAAAACATGTTTTTCAATGGCAAAAATCAATGAATATTGTAAATGCACAAACAGTAATATCTCCACATTGCACGGTGCAATTCTGAAATTTTTAGCTTTTTCCTGTTAATCCTAGCATGATAAAGAAGATTCAAAGAGAGTGAGATGCCAGCTCCTTTCATTCAGTCAGTAGCTTCAAACATTTCTGGTATATGAAAAACGTTTTTCAATGGCAAAAATCAATGAATATTGTAAATGCACAAACAGTAATATCTCCACATTGCAAGGTGCAATTCTGAAATTTTTTGCTTTTTCCTGTTAATCCTAGCATGATAAAGAAGATTCAAAGAGAGTGAGATGCCAGCTCCTTTCATTCAGTCAGTAGCTTCAAACATTTCTGGTATATGAAAAACATGTTTTTCAATGGCAAAAATCAATGAATATTGTAAATGCACAAACAGTAATATCTCCGCATTGCAAAGTGCAATTCTGAAATTTTTTGCTTTTTCCTGCTAATCCTAGCATGATAAAGAAGATTCAAAGAGAGTGAGATGCCAGCTCCTTTCATTCAGTCAGTAGCTTCAAACATTTCTGGTATATGAATAACATGATGTTTTTCAATGGCAAAAATCAATGAATATTGTAAATGCACAAACAGTAATTTCTCCGCATTGCAAGGTGCAATTCTGAAATTTTTTGCTTTTTCCTGCTCCTCTTAGCATGATAAAGAAGATTCAAAGAGAGTGAGATGCCAGCTCCTTTCATTCAGTCAGTAGCTTCAATCATTTCTGGACGTTTTTCAATGGCAAAAATCAATGAATATTGTAAATGCACAAACCGTAATTTCTCCGCATTGCAAGGTGCAATTCTGAAATTTTTTGCTTTTTCCTGCTCCTCTTAGCATGATGAAGATTCAAAGAGAGTGAGATGCCAGCTCCTTTCATTCAGTCAGTAGCTTCAAACATTTCTGGTATATGAATAACATGATGTTTTTCAATGGCAAAAATCAATGAATATTGTAAATGCACAAACAGTAATTTCTCCGCATTGCAAGGTGCAATTCTGAAATTTTTTGCTTTTTCTTGCTCCTCTTAGCATGATAAAGAAGATTCAAAGAGAGTGAGATGCCAGCTCCTTTCATTCAGTCAGTAGCTTCAATCATTTCTGGACGTTTTTCAATGGCAAAAATCAATGAATATTGTAAATGCACAAACAGTAATTTCTCCGCATTGCAAGGTGCAATTCTGAAAATTTTTGCTTTTTCCTGCTCATCTTAGCATGATAAAGAAGTTTCAAAGAGAGTGAGATGCCAGCTCCTTTCATTCAGTCAGTAGCTTCAATCATTTCTGGACGTTTTTCAATGGCAAAAATCAATGAATATTGTAAATGCACAAACAGTAATTTCTCCGCATTGCAAGGTGCAATTCTGAAATTTTTTGCTTTTTCCTGCTCCTCTTAGCATGATAAACAAGATTCAAAGAGAGTGAGATGCCAGCTCCTTTCATTCAGTCAGTAGCTTCAATCATTTCTGGACGTTTTTCAATGGCAAAAATCAATGAATATTGTAAATGCACAAACAGTAATTTATCCGCATTGCAAGGTGCAATTCTGAAATTTTTTGCTTTTTCCTGCTCCTCTTAGCATGATAAAGAAGATTCAAAGAGAGTGAGATGCCAGCTCCTTTCATTCAGTCAGTAGCTTCAAACATTTCTGGTATATGAATAACATGATGTTTTTCAATGGCAAAAATCAATGAATATTGTAAATGCACAAACAGTAATTTCTCCGCATTGCAAGGTGCAATTCTGAAATTTTTTGCTTTTTCCTGCTCCTCTTAGCATGATAAAGAAGATTCAAAGAGAGTGAGATGCCAGCTCCTTTCATTCCGTCAGTAGCTTCAATCATTTCTGGACGTTTTTCAATGGCAAAAATCAATGAATATTGTAAATGCACAAGCAGTAATTTCTCCGCATTGCAAGGTGCAATTCTGAAATTTTTTGCTTTTTCCTGCTCCTCTTAGCATTATGAAGAAGATTCAAAGAGAGTGAGATGCCAGCTCCTTTCATTCAGTCAGTAGCTTCAAACATTTCTGGTATATGAAAAACATGTTTTTCAATGGCAAAAATCAATGAATATTGTAAATGCACAAACAGTAATATCTCCACATTGCAAGGTGCAATTCTGAAATTTTTTGCTTTTTCCTGCTAATCCTAGCATGATAAAGAAGATTCAAAGAGAGTGAGATGCCAGCTCCTTTCATTCAGTCAGTAGCTTCAAACATTTCTGGTATATAAAAAACGTTTTTCAATGGCAAAAATCAATGAATATTGTAAATGCACAAACAGTAATATCTCCACATTGCAAGGTGCAATTCTGAAATTTTTTGCTTTTTCCTGCTAATCCTAGCATGATAAAGAAGATTCAAAGAGAGTGAGATGCCAGCTCCTTTCATTCAGTCAGTAGCTTCAAACATTTCTGGTATATGAAAAACATGTTTTTCAATGGCAAAAATCAATGAATATTGTAAATGCACAAACAGTAATATCTCCACATTGCAGGGTGCAATTCTGAAATTTTTAGCTTTTTCCTGTTAATCCTAGCATGATAAAGAAGATTCAAAGAGAGTGAGATGCCAGCTCCTTTCATTCAGTCAGTAGCTTCAAACATTTCTGGTATATGAAAAACGTTTTTCAATGGCAAAAATCAATGAATATTGTAAATGCACAAACAGTAATATCTCCACATTGCAAGGTGCAATTCTGAAATTTTTTGCTTTTTCCTGTTAATCCTAGCATGATAAAGAAGATTCAAAGAGAGTGAGATGCCAGCTCCTTTCATTCAGTCAGTAGCTTCAAACATTTCTGGTATATGAAAAACATGTTTTTCAATGGCAAAAATCAATGAATATTGTAAATGCACAAACAGTAATATCTCCGCATTGCAAGGTGCAATTCTGAAATTTTTTGCTTTTTCCTGCTAATCCTAGCATGATAAAGAAGATTCAAAGAGAGTGAGATGCCAGCTCCTTTCATTCAGTCAGTAGCTTCAAACATTTCTGGTATATGAAAAACATGTTTTTCAATGGCAAAAATCAATGAATATTGTAAATGCACAAACAGTAATATCTCCACATTGCACGGTGCAATTCTGAAATTTTTAGCTTTTTCCTGTTAATCCTAGCATGATAAAGAAGATTCAAAGAGAGTGAGATGCCAGCTCCTTTCATTCAGTCAGTAGCTTCAAACATTTCTGGTATATGAAAAACATGTTTTTCAATGGCAAAAATCAATGAATATTGTAAATGCACAAACAGTAATATCTCCACATTGCATGGTGCAATTCTGAAATTTTTAGCTTTTTCCTGTTAATCCTAGCATGATAAAGAAGATTCAAAGAGAGTGAGATGCCAGCTCCTTTCATTCAGTCAGTAGCTTCAAACATTTCTGGTATATGAAAAACGTTTTTCAATGGCAAAAATCAATCAATATTGTAAATGCACAAACAGTAATATCTCCACATTGCAAGGTGCAATTCTGAAATTTTTTGCTTTTTCCTGTTAATCCTAGCATGATAAAGAAGATTCAAAGAGAGTGAGATGCCAGCTCCTTTCATTCAGTCAGTAGCTTCAAACATTTCTGGTATATGAAAAACGTTTTTCAATGGCAAAAATCAATGAATATTGTAAATGCACAAACAGTAATATCTCCACATTGCAAGGTGCAATTCTGAAATTTTTTGCTTTTTCCTGTTAATCCTAGCATGATAAAGAAGATTCAAAGAGAGTGAGATGCCAGCTCCTTTCATTCAGTCAGTAGCTTCAAACATTTCTGGTATATGAAAAACATGTTTTTCAATGGCAAAAATCAATGAATATTGTAAATGCACAAACAGTAATATCTCCGCATTGCAAGGTGCAATTCTGAAATTTTTTGCTTTTTCCTGCTAATCCTAGCATGATAAAGAAGATTCAAAGAGAGTGAGATGCCAGCTCCTTTCATTCAGTCAGTAGCTTCAAACATTTCTGGTATATGAAAAACATGTTTTTCAATGGCAAAAATCAATGAATATTGTAAATGCACAAACAGTAATATCTCCACATTGCACGGTGCAATTCTGAAATTTTTAGCTTTTTCCTGTTAATCCTAGCATGATAAAGAAGATTCAAAGAGAGTGAGATGCCAGCTCCTTTCATTCAGTCAGTAGCTTCAAACATTTCTGGTATATGAAAAACATGTTTTTCAATGGCAAAAATCAATGAATATTGTAAATGCACAAACAGTAATATCTCCACATTGCAAGGTGCAATTCTGAAATTTTTTGCTTTTTCCTGCTAATCCTAGCATGATAAAGAAGATTCAAAGAGAGTGAGATGCCAGCTCCTTTCATTCAGTCAGTAGCTTCAAACATTTCTGGTATATGAAAAACATGTTTTTCAATGGCAAAAATCAATGAATATTGTAAATGCACAAACAGTAATATCTCCACATTGCACGGTGCAATTCTGAAATTTTTTGCTTTTTCCTGTTAATCCTAGCATGATAAAGAAGATTCAAAGAAAGTGAGATGCCAGCTCCTTTCATTCAGTCAGTAGCTTCAAACATTTCTGGTATATGAAAAACATGTTTTTCAATGGCAAAAATCAATGAATATTGTAAATGCACAAACAGTAATATCTCCACATTGCACAGTGCAATTCTGAAATTTTTAGCTTTTTCCTGTTAATCCTAGCATGATAAAGAAGATTCAAAGAGAGTGAGATGCCAGCTCCTTTCATTCAGTCAGTAGCTTCAAACATTTCTGGTATATGAAAAACATGTTTTTCAATGGCAAAAATCAATGAATATTGTAAATGCACAAACAGTAATATCTCCACATTGCAAGGTGCAATTCTGAAATTTTTTGCTTTTTCCTGCTAAACCTAGCATGATAAAGAAGATTCAAAGAGAGTGAGATGGCAGCTCCTTTCATTCAGTCAGTAGCTTCAAATATTTCTGGTATATGAAAAACGTTTTTCAATGGCAAAAATCAATGAATATTGTAAATGCACAAACAGTAATATCTCCACATTGCACGGTGCAATTCTGAAATTTTTAGCTTTTTCCTGTTAATCCTAGCATGATAAAGAAGATTCAAAGAGAGTGAGATGCCAGCTCCTTTCATTCAGTCAGTAGCTTCAAACATTTCTGGTATATGAAAAACATGTTTTTCAATGGCAAAAATCAATGAATATTGTAAATGCACAAACAGTAATATCTCCACATTGCAAGGTGCAATTCTGAAATTTTTTGCTTTTTCCTGCTAATCCTAGCATGATAAAGAAGATTCAAAGAGAGTGAGATGCCAGCTCCTTTCATTCAGTCAGTAGCTTCAAACATTTCTGGTATATGAAAAACGTTTTTCAATGGCAAAAATCAATGAATATTGTAAATGCACAAACAGTAATTTATCCGCATTGCAAGGTGCAATTCTGAAATTTTTTGCTTTTTCCTGCTCCTCTTAGCATGATAAAGAAGATTCAAAGAGAGTGAGATGCCAGCTCCTTTCATTCAGTCAGTAGCTTCAAACATTTCTGGTATATGAATAACATGATGTTTTTCAATGGCAAAAATCAATGAATATTGTAAATGCACAAACAGTAATTTCTCCGCATTGCAAGGTGCAATTCTGAAATTTTTTGCTTTTTCCTGCTCCTCTTAGCATGATAAAGAAGATTCAAAGAGAGTGAGATGCCAGCTCCTTTCATTCAGTCAGTAGCTTCAATCATTTCTGGACGTTTTTCAATGGCAAAAATCAATGAATATTGTAAATGCACAAACAGTAATTTCTCCGCATTGCAAGGTGCAATTCTGAAATTTTTTGCTTTTTCCTGCTCCTCTTAGCATGATAAAGAAGATTCAAAGAGAGTGAGATGCCAGCTCCTTTCATTCAGTCAGTAGCTTCAAACATTTCTGGTATATGAATAACATGATGTTTTTCAATGGCAAAAATCAATGAATATTGTAAATGCACAAACAGTAATTTCTCCGCATTGCAAGGTGCAATTCTGAAATTTTTTGCTTTTTCCTGCTCCTCTTAGCATGATAAAGAAGATTCAAAGAGAGTGAGATGCCAGCTCCTTTCATTCAGTCAGTAGCTTCAATCATTTCTGGACGTTTTTCAATGGCAAAAATCAATGAATATTGTAAATGCACAAACAGTAATTTCTCCGCATTGCAAGGTGCAATTCTGAAAATTTTTGCTTTTTCCTGCTCATCTTAGCATGATAAAGAAGTTTCAAAGAGAGTGAGATGCCAGCTCCTTTCATTCAGTCAGTAGCTTCAATCATTTCTGGACGTTTTTCAATGGCAAAAATCAATGAATATTGTAAATGCACAAACAGTAATTTCTCCGCATTGCAAGGTGCAATTCTGAAATTTTTTGCTTTTTCCTGCTCCTCTTAGCATGATAAACAAGATTCAAAGAGAGTGAGATGCCAGCTCCTTTCATTCAGTCAGTAGCTTCAATCATTTCTGGACGTTTTTCAATGGCAAAAATCAATGAATATTGTAAATGCACAAACAGTAATTTATCCGCATTGCAAGGTGCAATTCTGAAATTTTTTGCTTTTTCCTGCTCCTCTTAGCATGATAAAGAAGATTCAAAGAGAGTGAGATGCCAGCTCCTTTCATTCAGTCAGTAGCTTCAAACATTTCTGGTATATGAATAACATGATGTTTTTCAATGGCAAAAATCAATGAATATTGTAAATGCACAAACAGTAATTTCTCCGCATTGCAAGGTGCAATTCTGAAATTTTTTGCTTTTTCCTGCTCCTCTTAGCATGATAAAGAAGATTCAAAAAGAGTGAGATGCCAGCTCCTTTCATTCCGTCAGTAGCTTCAATCATTTCTGGACGTTTTTCAATGGCAAAAATCAATGAATATTGTAAATGCACAAGCAGTAATTTCTCCGCATTGCAAGGTGCAATTCTGAAATTTTTTGCTTTTTCCTGCTCCTCTTAGCATTATGAAGAAGATTCAAAGAGAGTGAGATGCCAGCTCCTTTCATTCAGTCAGTAGCTTCAAACATTTCTGGTATATGAAAAACATGTTTTTCAATGGCAAAAATCAATGAATATTGTAAATGCACAAACAGTAATATCTCCACATTGCAAGGTGCAATTCTGAAATTTTTTGCTTTTTCCTGCTAATCCTAGCATGATAAAGAAGATTCAAAGAGAGTGAGATGCCAGCTCCTTTCATTCAGTCAGTAGCTTCAAACATTTCTGGTATATGAAAAACATGTTTTTCAATGGCAAAAATCAATGAATATTGTAAATGCACAAACAGTAATATCTCCACATTGCAGGGTGCAATTCTGAAATTTTTAGCTTTTTCCTGTTAATCCTAGCATGATAAAGAAGATTCAAAGAGAGTGAGATGCCAGCTCCTTTCATTCAGTCAGTAGCTTCAAACATTTCTGGTATATGAAAAACGTTTTTCAATGGCAAAAATCAATGAATATTGTAAATGCACAAACAGTAATATCTCCACATTGCAAGGTGCAATTCTGAAATTTTTTGCTTTTTCCTGTTAATCCTAGCATGATAAAGAAGATTCAAAGAGAGTGAGATGCCAGCTCCTTTCATTCAGTCAGTAGCTTCAAACATTTCTGGTATATGAAAAACATGTTTTTCAATGGCAAAAATCAATGAATATTGTAAATGCACAAACAGTAATATCTCCGCATTGCAAGGTGCAATTCTGAAATTTTTTGCTTTTTCCTGCTAATCCTAGCATGATAAAGAAGATTCAAAGAGAGTGAGATGCCAGCTCCTTTCATTCAGTCAGTAGCTTCAAACATTTCTGGTATATGAAAAACATGTTTTTCAATGGCAAAAATCAATGAATATTGTAAATGCACAAACAGTAATATCTCCACATTGCACGGTGCAATTCTGAAATTTTTAGCTTTTTCCTGTTAATCCTAGCATGATAAAGAAGATTCAAAGAGAGTGAGATGCCAGCTCCTTTCATTCAGTCAGTAGCTTCAAACATTTCTGGTATATGAAAAACATGTTTTTCAATGGCAAAAATCAATGAATATTGTAAATGCACAAACAGTAATATCTCCACATTGCACGGTGCAATTCTGAAATTTTTAGCTTTTTCCTGTTAATCCTAGCATGATAAAGAAGATTCAAAGAGAGTGAGATGCCAGCTCCTTTCATTCAGTCAGTAGCTTCAAACATTTCTGGTATATGAAAAACGTTTTTCAATGGCAAAAATCAATTAATATTGTAAATGCACAAACAGTAATATCTCCACATTGCAAGGTGCAATTCTGAAATTTTTTGCTTTTTCCTGTTAATCCTAGCATGATAAAGAAGATTCAAAGAGAGTGAGATGCCAGCTCCTTTCATTCAGTCAGTAGCTTCAAACATTTCTGGTATATGAAAAACGTTTTTCAATGGCAAAAATCAATGAATATTGTAAATGCACAAACAGTAATATCTCCACATTGCAAGGTGCAATTCTGAAATTTTTTGCTTTTTCCTGCTAATCCTAGCATGATAAAGAAGATTCAAAGAGAGTGAGATGCCAGCTCCTTTCATTCAGTCAGTAGCTTCAAACATTTCTGGTATATGAAAAACGTTTTTCAATGGCAAAAATCAATGAATATTGTAAATGCACAAACAGTAATATCTCCACATTGCAAGGTGCAATTCTGAAATTTTTTGCTTTTTCCTGCTAATCCTAGCATGATAAAGAAGATTCAAAGAGAGTGAGATGCCAGCTCCTTTCATTCAGTCAGTAGCTTCAAACATTTCTGGTATATGAAAAACATGTTTTTCAATGGCAAAAATCAATGAATATTGTAAATGCACAAACAGTAATATCTCCACATTGCAGGGTGCAATTCTGAAATTTTTAGCTTTTTCCTGTTAATCCTAGCATGATAAAGAAGATTCAAAGAGAGTGAGATGCCAGCTCCTTTCATTCAGTCAGTAGCTTCAAACATTTCTGGTATATGAAAAACGTTTTTCAATGGCAAAAATCAATGAATATTGTAAATGCACAAACAGTAATATCTCCACATTGCAAGGTGCAATTCTGAAATTTTTTGCTTTTTCCTGTTAATCCTAGCATGATAAAGAAGATTCAAAGAGAGTGAGATGCCAGCTCCTTTCATTCAGTCAGTAGCTTCAAACATTTCTGGTATATGAAAAACATGTTTTTCAATGGCAAAAATCAATGAATATTGTAAATGCACAAACAGTAATATCTCCGCATTGCAAGGTGCAATTCTGAAATTTTTTGCTTTTTCCTGCTAATCCTAGCATGATAAAGAAGATTCAAAGAGAGTGAGATGCCAGCTCCTTTCATTCAGTCAGTAGCTTCAAACATTTCTGGTATATGAAAAACATGTTTTTCAATGGCAAAAATCAATGAATATTGTAAATGCACAAACAGTAATATCTCCACATTGCACGGTGCAATTCTGAAATTTTTAGCTTTTTCCTGTTAATCCTAGCATGATAAAGAAGATTCAAAGAGAGTGAGATGCCAGCTCCTTTCATTCAGTCAGTAGCTTCAAACATTTCTGGTATATGAAAAACATGTTTTTCAATGGCAAAAATCAATGAATATTGTAAATGCACAAACAGTAATATCTCCACATTGCACGGTGCAATTCTGAAATTTTTAGCTTTTTCCTGTTAATCCTAGCATGATAAAGAAGATTCAAAGAGAGTGAGATGCCAGCTCCTTTCATTCAGTCAGTAGCTTCAAACATTTCTGGTATATGAAAAACGTTTTTCAATGGCAAAAATCAATTAATATTGTAAATGCACAAACAGTAATATCTCCACATTGCAAGGTGCAATTCTGAAATTTTTTGCTTTTTCCTGTTAATCCTAGCATGATAAAGAAGATTCAAAGAGAGTGAGATGCCAGCTCCTTTCATTCAGTCAGTAGCTTCAAACATTTCTGGTATATGAAAAACGTTTTTCAATGGCAAAAATCAATGAATATTGTAAATGCACAAACAGTAATATCTCCACATTGCAAGGTGCAATTCTGAAATTTTTTGCTTTTTCCTGCTAATCCTAGCATGATAAAGAAGATTCAAAGAGAGTGAGATGCCAGCTCCTTTCATTCAGTCAGTAGCTTCAAACATTTCTGGTATATGAAAAACGTTTTTCAATGGCAAAAATCAATGAATATTGTAAATGCACAAACAGTAATATCTCCACATTGCAAGGTGCAATTCTGAAATTTTTTGCTTTTTCCTGCTAATCCTAGCATGATAAAGAAGATTCAAAGAGAGTGAGATGCCAGCTCCTTTCATTCAGTCAGTAGCTTCAAACATTTCTGGTATATGAAAAACATGTTTTTCAATGGCAAAAATCAATGAATATTGTAAATGCACAAACAGTAATATCTCCACATTGCAGGGTGCAATTCTGAAATTTTTAGCTTTTTCCTGTTAATCCTAGCATGATAAAGAAGATTCAAAGAGAGTGAGATGCCAGCTCCTTTCATTCAGTCAGTAGCTTCAAACATTTCTGGTATATGAAAAACGTTTTTCAATGGCAAAAATCAATGAATATTGTAAATGCACAAACAGTAATATCTCCACATTGCAAGGTGCAATTCTGAAATTTTTTGCTTTTTCCTGTTAATCCTAGCATGATAAAGAAGATTCAAAGAGAGTGAGATGCCAGCTCCTTTCATTCAGTCAGTAGCTTCAAACATTTCTGGTATATGAAAAACATGTTTTTCAATGGCAAAAATCAATGAATATTGTAAATGCACAAACAGTAATATCTCCGCATTGCAAGGTGCAATTCTGAAATTTTTTGCTTTTTCCTGCTAATCCTAGCATGATAAAGAAGATTCAAAGAGAGTGAGATGCCAGCTCCTTTCATTCAGTCAGTAGCTTCAAACATTTCTGGTATATGAAAAACATGTTTTTCAATGGCAAAAATCAATGAATATTGTAAATGCACAAACAGTAATATCTCCACATTGCACGGTGCAATTCTGAAATTTTTAGCTTTTTCCTGTTAATCCTAGCATGATAAAGAAGATTCAAAGAGAGTGAGATGCCAGCTCCTTTCATTCAGTCAGTAGCTTCAAACATTTCTGGTATATGAAAAACATGTTTTTCAATGGCAAAAATCAATGAATATTGTAAATGCACAAACAGTAATATCTCCACATTGCACGGTGCAATTCTGAAATTTTTAGCTTTTTCCTGTTAATCCTAGCATGATAAAGAAGATTCAAAGAGAGTGAGATGCCAGCTCCTTTCATTCAGTCAGTAGCTTCAAACATTTCTGGTATATGAAAAACGTTTTTCAATGGCAAAAATCAATTAATATTGTAAATGCACAAACAGTAATATCTCCACATTGCAAGGTGCAATTCTGAAATTTTTTGCTTTTTCCTGTTAATCCTAGCATGATAAAGAAGATTCAAAGAGAGTGAGATGCCAGCTCCTTTCATTCAGTCAGTAGCTTCAAACATTTCTGGTATATGAAAAACGTTTTTCAATGGCAAAAATCAATGAATATTGTAAATGCACAAACAGTAATATCTCCACATTGCAAGGTGCAATTCTGAAATTTTTTGCTTTTTCCTGTTAATCCTAGCATGATAAAGAAGATTCAAAGAGAGTGAGATGCCAGCTCCTTTCATTCAGTCAGTAGCTTCAAACATTTCTGGTATATGAAAAACATGTTTTTCAATGGCAAAAATCAATGAATATTGTAAATGCACAAACAGTAATATCTCCGCATTGCAAGGTGCAATTCTGAAATTTTTTGCTTTTTCCTGCTAATCCTAGCATGATAAAGAAGATTCAAAGAGAGTGAGATGCCAGCTCCTTTCATTCAGTCAGTAGCTTCAAACATTTCTGGTATATGAAAAACATGTTTTTCAATGGCAAAAATCAATGAATATTGTAAATGCACAAACAGTAATATCTCCACATTGCATGGTGCAATTCTGAAATTTTTAGCTTTTTCCTGTTAATCCTAGCATGATAAAGAAGATTCAAAGAGAGTGAGATGCCAGCTCCTTTCATTCAGTCAGTAGCTTCAAACATTTCTGGTATATGAAAAACATGTTTTTCAATGGCAAAAATCAATGAATATTGTAAATGCACAAACAGTAATATCTCCACATTGCAAGGTGCAATTCTGAAATTTTTTGCTTTTTCCTGCTAATCCTAGCATGATAAAGAAGATTCAAAGAGAGTGAGATGCCAGCTCCTTTCATTCAGTCAGTAGCTTCAAACATTTCTGGTATATGAAAAACATGTTTTTCAATGGCAAAAATCAATGAATATTGGAAATGCACAAACAGTAATATCTCCACATTGCACGGTGCAATTCTGAAATTTTTTGCTTTTTCCTGTTAATCCTAGCATGATAAAGAAGATTCAAAGAGAGTGAGATGCCAGCTCCTTTCATTCAGTCAGTAGCTTCAAACATTTCTGGTATATGAAAAACATGTTTTTCAATGGCAAAAATCAATGAATATTGTAAATGCACAAACAGTAATATCTCCACATTGCACGGTGCAATTCTGAAATTTTTAGCTTTTTCCTGTTAATCCTAGCATGATAAAGAAGATTCAAAGAGAGTGAGATGCCAGCTCCTTTCATTCAGTCAGTAGCTTCAAACATTTCTGGTATATGAAAAACATGTTTTTCAATGGCAAAAATCAATGAATATTGTAAATGCACAAACAGTAATATCTCCACATTGCAAGGTGCAATTCTGAAATTTTTTGCTTTTTCCTGCTAAACCTAGCATGATAAAGAAGATTCAAAGAGAGTGAGATGCCAGCTCCTTTCATTCAGTCAGTAGCTTCAAACATTTCTGGTATATGAAAAACGTTTTTCAATGGCAAAAATCAATGAATATTGTAAATGCACAAACAGTAATATCTCCACATTGCACGGTGCAATTCTGAAATTTTTAGCTTTTTCCTGTTAATCCTAGCATGATAAAGAAGATTCAAAGAGAGTGAGATGCCAGCTCCTTTCATTCAGTCAGTAGCTTCAAACATTTCTGGTATATGAAAAACATGTTTTTCAATGGCAAAAATCAATGAATATTGTAAATGCACAAACAGTAATATCTCCACATTGCAAGGTGCAATTCTGAAATTTTTTGCTTTTTCCTGCTAATCCTAGCATGATAAAGAAGATTCAAAGAGAGTGAGATGCCAGCTCCTTTCATTCAGTCAGTAGCTTCAAACATTTCTGGTATATGAAAAACGTTTTTCAATGGCAAAAATCAATGAATATTGTAAATGCACAAACAGTAATTTATCCGCATTGCAAGGTGCAATTCTGAAATTTTTTGCTTTTTCCTGCTCCTCTTAGCATGATAAAGAAGATTCAAAGAGAGTGAGATGCCAGCTCCTTTCATTCAGTCAGTAGCTTCAAACATTTCTGGTATATGAATAACATGATGTTTTTCAATGGCAAAAATCAATGAATATTGTAAATGCACAAACAGTAATTTCTCCGCATTGCAAGGTGCAATTCTGAAATTTTTTGCTTTTTCCTGCTCCTCTTAGCATGATAAAGAAGATTCAAAGAGAGTGAGATGCCAGCTCCTTTCATTCAGTCAGTAGCTTCAATCATTTCTGGACGTTTTTCAATGGCAAAAATCAATGAATATTGTAAATGCACAAACAGTAATTTCTCCGCATTGCAAGGTGCAATTCTGAAATTTTTTGCTTTTTCCTGCTCCTCTTAGCATGATAAAGAAGATTCAAAGAGAGTGAGATGCCAGCTCCTTTCATTCAGTCAGTAGCTTCAAACATTTCTGGTATATGAATAACATGATGTTTTTCAATGGCAAAAATCAATGAATATTGTAAATGCACAAACAGTAATTTCTCCGCATTGCAAGGTGCAATTCTGAAATTTTTTGCTTTTTCCTGCTCCTCTTAGCATGATAAAGAAGATTCAAAGAGAGTGAGATGCCAGCTCCTTTCATTCAGTCAGTAGCTTCAATCATTTCTGGACGTTTTTCAATGGCAAAAATCAATGAATATTGTAAATGCACAAACAGTAATTTCTCCGCATTGCAAGGTGCAATTCTGAAAATTTTTGCTTTTTCCTGCTCATCTTAGCATGATAAAGAAGTTTCAAAGAGAGTGAGATGCCAGCTCCTTTCATTCAGTCAGTAGCTTCAATCATTTCTGGACGTTTTTCAATGGCAAAAATCAATGAATATTGTAAATGCACAAACAGTAATTTCTCCGCATTGCAAGGTGCAATTCTGAAATTTTTTGCTTTTTCCTGCTCCTCTTAGCATGATAAACAAGATTCAAAGAGAGTGAGATGCCAGCTCCTTTCATTCAGTCAGTAGCTTCAATCATTTCTGGACGTTTTTCAATGGCAAAAATCAATGAATATTGTAAATGCACAAACAGTAATTTATCCGCATTGCAAGGTGCAATTCTGAAATTTTTTGCTTTTTCCTGCTCCTCTTAGCATGATAAAGAAGATTCAAAGAGAGTGAGATGCCAGCTCCTTTCATTCAGTCAGTAGCTTCAAACATTTCTGGTATATGAATAACATGATGTTTTTCAATGGCAAAAATCAATGAATATTGTAAATGCACAAACAGTAATTTCTCCGCATTGCAAGGTGCAATTCTGAAATTTTTTGCTTTTTCCTGCTCCTCTTAGCATGATAAAGAAGATTCAAAGAGAGTGAGATGCCAGCTCCTTTCATTCCGTCAGTAGCTTCAATCATTTCTGGACGTTTTTCAATGGCAAAAATCAATGAATATTGTAAATGCACAAGCAGTAATTTCTCCGCATTGCAAGGTGCAATTCTGAAATTTTTTGCTTTTTCCTGCTCCTCTTAGCATTATGAAGAAGATTCAAAGAGAGTGAGATGCCAGCTCCTTTCATTCAGTCAGTAGCTTCAAACATTTCTGGTATATGAAAAACATGTTTTTCAATGGCAAAAATCAATGAATATTGTAAATGCACAAACAGTAATATCTCCACATTGCAAGGTGCAATTCTGAAATTTTTTGCTTTTTCCTGCTAATCCTAGCATGATAAAGAAGATTCAAAGAGAGTGAGATGCCAGCTCCTTTCATTCAGTCAGTAGCTTCAAACATTTCTGGTATATGAAAAACGTTTTTCAATGGCAAAAATCAATGAATATTGTAAATGCACAAACAGTAATATCTCCACATTGCAAGGTGCAATTCTGAAATTTTTTGCTTTTTCCTGCTAATCCTAGCATGATAAAGAAGATTCAAAGAGAGTGAGATGCCAGCTCCTTTCATTCAGTCAGTAGCTTCAAACATTTCTGGTATATGAAAAACATGTTTTTCAATGGCAAAAATCAATGAATATTGTAAATGCACAAACAGTAATATCTCCACATTGCAGGGTGCAATTCTGAAATTTTTAGCTTTTTCCTGTTAATCCTAGCATGATAAAGAAGATTCAAAGAGAGTGAGATGCCAGCTCCTTTCATTCAGTCAGTAGCTTCAAACATTTCTGGTATATGAAAAACGTTTTTCAATGGCAAAAATCAATGAATATTGTAAATGCACAAACAGTAATATCTCCACATTGCAAGGTGCAATTCTGAAATTTTTTGCTTTTTCCTGTTAATCCTAGCATGATAAAGAAGATTCAAAGAGAGTGAGATGCCAGCTCCTTTCATTCAGTCAGTAGCTTCAAACATTTCTGGTATATGAAAAACATGTTTTTCAATGGCAAAAATCAATGAATATTGTAAATGCACAAACAGTAATATCTCCGCATTGCAAGGTGCAATTCTGAAATTTTTTGCTTTTTCCTGCTAATCCTAGCATGATAAAGAAGATTCAAAGAGAGTGAGATGCCAGCTCCTTTCATTCAGTCAGTAGTTTCAAACATTTCTGGTATATGAAAAACATGTTTTTCAATGGCAAAAATCAATGAATATTGTAAATGCACAAACAGTAATATCTCCACATTGCACGGTGCAATTCTGAAATTTTTAGCTTTTTCCTGTTAATCCTAGCATGATAAAGAAGATTCAAAGAGAGTGAGATGCCAGCTCCTTTCATTCAGTCAGTAGCTTCAAACATTTCTGGTATATGAAAAACGTTTTTCAATGGCAAAAATCAATGAATATTGTAAATGCACAAACAGTAATATCTCCACATTGCAAGGTGCAATTCTGAAATTTTTTGCTTTTTCCTGTTAATCCTAGCATGATAAAGAAGATTCAAAGAGAGTGAGATGCCAGCTCCTTTCATTCAGTCAGTAGCTTCAAACATTTCTGGTATATGAAAAACGTTTTTCAATGGCAAAAATCAATGAATATTGTAAATGCACAAACAGTAATATCTCCACATTGCAAGGTGCAATTCTGAAATATTTTGCTTTTTCCTGTTAATCCTAGCATGATAAAGAAGATTCAAAGAGAGTGAGATGCCAGCTCCTTTCATTCAGTCAGTAGCTTCAAACATTTCTGGTATATGAAAAACATGTTTTTCAATGGCAAAAATCAATGAATATTGTAAATGCACAAACAGTAATATCTCCGCATTGCAAGGTGCAATTCTGAAATTTTTTGCTTTTTCCTGCTAATCCTAGCATGATAAAGAAGATTCAAAGAGAGTGAGATGCCAGCTCCTTTCATTCAGTCAGTAGCTTCAAACATTTCTGGTATATGAAAAACATGTTTTTCAATGGCAAAAATCAATGAATATTGTAAATGCACAAACAGTAATATCTCCACATTGCACGGTGCAATTCTGAAATTTTTAGCTTTTTCCTGTTAATCCTAGCATGATAAAGAAGATTCAAAGAGAGTGAGATGCCAGCTCCTTTCATTCAGTCAGTAGCTTCAAACATTTCTGGTATATGAAAAACATGTTTTTCAATGGCAAAAATCAATGAATATTGTAAATGCACAAACAGTAATATCTCCACATTGCAAGGTGCAATTCTGAAATTTTTTGCTTTTTCCTGCTAATCCTAGCATGATAAAGAAGATTCAAAGAGAGTGAGATGCCAGCTCCTTTCATTCAGTCAGTAGCTTCAAACATTTCTGGTATATGAAAAACATGTTTTTCAATGGCAAAAATCAATGAATATTGTAAATGCACAAACAGTAATATCTCCACATTGCACGGTGCAATTCTGAAATTTTTTGCTTTTTCCTGTTAATCCTAGCATGATAAAGAAGATTCAAAGAGAGTGAGATGCCAGCTCCTTTCATTCAGTCAGTAGCTTCAAACATTTCTGGTATATGAAAAACATGTTTTTCAATGGCAAAAATCAATGAATATTGTAAATGCACAAACAGTAATATCTCCACATTGCACGGTGCAATTCTGAAATTTTTAGCTTTTTCCTGTTAATCCTAGCATGATAAAGAAGATTCAAAGAGAGTGAGATGCCAGCTCCTTTCATTCAGTCAGTAGCTTCAAACATTTCTGGTATATGAAAAACATGTTTTTCAATGGCAAAAATCAATGAATATTGTAAATGCACAAACAGTAATATCTCCACATTGCAAGGTGCAATTCTGAAATTTTTTGCTTTTTCCTGCTAATCCTAGCATGATAAAGAAGATTCAAAGAGAGTGAGATGCCAGCTCCTTTCATTCAGTCAGTAGCTTCAAACATTTCTGGTATATGAAAAACGTTTTTCAATGGCAAAAATCAATGAATATTGTAAATGCACAAACAGTAATATCTCCACATTGCAAGGTGCAATTCTGAAATTTTTTGCTTTTTCCTGTTAATCCTAGCATGATAAAGAAGATTCAAAGAGAGTGAGATGCCAGCTCCTTTCATTCAGTCAGTAGCTTCAAACATTTCTGGTATATGAAAAACATGTTTTTCAATGGCAAAAATCAATGAATATTGTAAATGCACAAACAGTAATATCTCCGCATTGCAAGGTGCAATTCTGAAATTTTTTGCTTTTTCCTGCTAATCCTAGCATGATAAAGAAGATTCAAAGAGAGTGAGATGCCAGCTCCTTTCATTCAGTCAGTAGCTTCAAACATTTCTGGTATATGAAAAACATGTTTTTCAATGGCAAAAATCAATGAATATTGTAAATGCACAAACAGTAATATCTCCACATTGCACGGTGCAATTCTGAAATTTTTAGCTTTTTCCTGTTAATCCTAGCATGATAAAGAAGATTCAAAGAGAGTGAGATGCCAGCTCCTTTCATTCAGTCAGTAGCTTCAAACATTTCTGGTATATGAAAAACATGTTTTTCAATGGCAAAAATCAATGAATATTGTAAATGCACAAACAGTAATATCTCCACATTGCAAGGTGCAATTCTGAAATTTTTTGCTTTTTCCTGCTAATCCTAGCATGATAAAGAAGATTCAAAGAGAGTGAGATGCCAGCTCCTTTCATTCAGTCAGTAGCTTCAAACATTTCTGGTATATGAAAAACATGTTTTTCAATGGCAAAAATCAATGAATATTGTAAATGCACAAACAGTAATATCTCCACATTGCACGGTGCAATTCTGAAATTTTTTGCTTTTTCCTGTTAATCCTAGCATGATAAAGAAGATTCAAAGAGAGTGAGATGCCAGCTCCTTTCATTCAGTCAGTAGCTTCAAACATTTCTGGTATATGAAAAACATGTTTTTCAATGGCAAAAATCAATGAATATTGTAAATGCACAAACAGTAATATCTCCACATTGCACGGTGCAATTCTGAAATTTTTAGCTTTTTCCTGTTAATCCTAGCATGATAAAGAAGATTCAAAGAGAGTGAGATGCCAGCTCCTTTCAGTCAGTCAGTAGCTTCAAACATTTCTGGTATATGAAAAACATGTTTTTCAATGGCAAAAATCAATGAATATTGTAAATGCACAAACAGTAATATCTCCACATTGCAAGGTGCAATTCTGAAATTTTTTGCTTTTTCCTGCTAAACCTAGCATGATAAAGAAGATTCAAAGAGAGTGAGATGCCAGCTCCTTTCATTCAGTCAGTAGCTTCAAACATTTCTGGTATATGAAAAACGTTTTTCAATGGCAAAAATCAATGAATATTGTAAATGCACAAACAGTAATATCTCCACATTGCACGGTGCAATTCTGAAATTTTTAGCTTTTTCCTGTTAATCCTAGCATGATAAAGAAGATTCAAAGAGAGTGAGATGCCAGCTCCTTTCATTCAGTCAGTAGCTTCAAACATTTCTGGTATATGAAAAACATGTTTTTCAATGGCAAAAATCAATGAATATTGTAAATGCACAAACAGTAATATCTCCACATTGCAAGGTGCAATTCTGAAATTTTTTGCTTTTTCCTGCTAATCCTAGCATGATAAAGAAGATTCAAAGAGAGTGAGATGCCAGCTCCTTTCATTCAGTCAGTAGCTTCAAACATTTCTGGTATATGAAAAACGTTTTTCAATGGCAAAAATCAATGAATATTGTAAATGCACAAACAGTAATTTATCCGCATTGCAAGGTGCAATTCTGAAATTTTTTGCTTTTTCCTGCTCCTCTTAGCATGATAAAGAAGATTCAAAGAGAGTGAGATGCCAGCTCCTTTCATTCAGTCAGTAGCTTCAAACATTTCTGGTATATGAATAACATGATGTTTTTCAATGGCAAAAATCAATGAATATTGTAAATGCACAAACAGTAATTTCTCCGCATTGCAAGGTGCAATTCTGAAATTTTTTGCTTTTTCCTGCTCCTCTTAGCATGATAAAGAAGATTCAAAGAGAGTGAGATGCCAGCTCCTTTCATTCAGTCAGTAGCTTCAATCATTTCTGGACGTTTTTCAATGGCAAAAATCAATGAATATTGTAAATGCACAAACAGTAATTTCTCCGCATTGCAAGGTGCAATTCTGAAATTTTTTGCTTTTTCCTGCTCCTCTTAGCATGATAAAGAAGATTCAAAGAGAGTGAGATGCCAGCTCCTTTCATTCAGTCAGTAGCTTCAAACATTTCTGGTATATGAATAACATGATGTTTTTCAATGGCAAAAATCAATGAATATTGTAAATGCACAAACAGTAATTTCTCCGCATTGCAAGGTGCAATTCTGAAATTTTTTGCTTTTTCCTGCTCCTCTTAGCATGATAAAGAAGATTCAAAGAGAGTGAGATGCCAGCTCCTTTCATTCAGTCAGTAGCTTCAATCATTTCTGGACGTTTTTCAATGGCAAAAATCAATGAATATTGTAAATGCACAAACAGTAATTTCTCCGCATTGCAAGGTGCAATTCTGAAAATTTTTGCTTTTTCCTGCTCATCTTAGCATGATAAAGAAGTTTCAAAGAGAGTGAGATGCCAGCTCCTTTCATTCAGTCAGTAGCTTCAATCATTTCTGGACGTTTTTCAATGGCAAAAATCAATGAATATTGTAAATGCACAAACAGTAATTTCTCCGCATTGCAAGGTGCAATTCTGAAATTTTTTGCTTTTTCCTGCTCCTCTTAGCATGATAAACAAGATTCAAAGAGAGTGAGATGCCAGCTCCTTTCATTCAGTCAGTAGCTTCAATCATTTCTGGACGTTTTTCAATGGCAAAAATCAATGAATATTGTAAATGCACAAACAGTAATTTATCCGCATTGCAAGGTGCAATTCTGAAATTTTTTGCTTTTTCCTGCTCCTCTTAGCATGATAAAGAAGATTCAAAGAGAGTGAGATGCCAGCTCCTTTCATTCAGTCAGTAGCTTCAAACATTTCTGGTATATGAATAACATGATGTTTTTCAATGGCAAAAATCAATGAATATTGTAAATGCACAAACAGTAATTTCTCCGCATTGCAAGGTGCAATTCTGAAATTTTTTGCTTTTTCCTGCTCCTCTTAGCATGATAAAGAAGATTCAAAGAGAGTGAGATGCCAGCTCCTTTCATTCCGTCAGTAGCTTCAATCATTTCTGGACGTTTTTCAATGGCAAAAATCAATGAATATTGTAAATGCACAAGCAGTAATTTCTCCGCATTGCAAGGTGCAATTCTGAAATTTTTTGCTTTTTCCTGCTCCTCTTAGCATTATGAAGAAGATTCAAAGAGAGTGAGATGCCAGCTCCTTTCATTCAGTCAGTAGCTTCAAACATTTCTGGTATATGAAAAACATGTTTTTCAATGGCAAAAATCAATGAATATTGTAAATGCACAAACAGTAATATCTCCACATTGCAAGGTGCAATTCTGAAATTTTTTGCTTTTTCCTGCTAATCCTAGCATGATAAAGAAGATTCAAAGAGAGTGAGATGCCAGCTCCTTTCATTCAGTCAGTAGCTTCAAACATTTCTGGTATATGAAAAACATGTTTTTCAATGGCAAAAATCAATGAATATTGTAAATGCACAAACAGTAATATCTCCGCATTGCAAGGTGCAATTCTGAAATTTTTTGCTTTTTCCTGCTAATCCTAGCATGATAAAGAAGATTCAAAGAGAGTGAGATGCCAGCTCCTTTCATTCAGTCAGTAGCTTCAAACATTTCTGGTATATGAAAAACATGTTTTTCAATGGCAAAAATCAATGAATATTGTAAATGCACAAACAGTAATATCTCCACATTGCACGGTGCAATTCTGAAATTTTTAGCTTTTTCCTGTTAATCCTAGCATGATAAAGAAGATTCAAAGAGAGTGAGATGCCAGCTCCTTTCATTCAGTCAGTAGCTTCAAACATTTCTGGTATATGAAAAACATGTTTTTCAATGGCAAAAATCAATGAATATTGTAAATGCACAAACAGTAATATCTCCACATTGCAAGGTGCAATTCTGAAATTTTTTGCTTTTTCCTGCTAATCCTAGCATGATAAAGAAGATTCAAAGAGAGTGAGATGCCAGCTCCTTTCATTCAGTCAGTAGCTTCAAACATTTCTGGTATATGAAAAACATGTTTTTCAATGGCAAAAATCAATGAATATTGTAAATGCACAAACAGTAATATCTCCACATTGCACGGTGCAATTCTGAAATTTTTTGCTTTTTCCTGTTAATCCTAGCATGATAAAGAAGATTCAAAGAGAGTGAGATGCCAGCTCCTTTCATTCAGTCAGTAGCTTCAAACATTTCTGGTATATGAAAAACATGTTTTTCAATGGCAAAAATCAATGAATATTGTAAATGCACAAACAGTAATATCTCCACATTGCACGGTGCAATTCTGAAATTTTTAGCTTTTTCCTGTTAATCCTAGCATGATAAAGAAGATTCAAAGAGAGTGAGATGCCAGCTCCTTTCATTCAGTCAGTAGCTTCAAACATTTCTGGTATATGAAAAACATGTTTTTCAATGGCAAAAATCAATGAATATTGTAAATGCACAAACAGTAATATCTCCACATTGCAAGGTGCAATTCTGAAATTTTTTGCTTTTTCCTGCTAAACCTAGCATGATAAAGAAGATTCAAAGAGAGTGAGATGCCAGCTCCTTTCATTCAGTCAGTAGCTTCAAACATTTCTGGTATATGAAAAACGTTTTTCAATGGCAAAAATCAATGAATATTGTAAATGCACAAACAGTAATATCTCCACATTGCACGGTGCAATTCTGAAATTTTTAGCTTTTTCCTGTTAATCCTAGCATGATAAAGAAGATTCAAAGAGAGTGAGATGCCAGCTCCTTTCATTCAGTCAGTAGCTTCAAACATTTCTGGTATATGAAAAACATGTTTTTCAATGGCAAAAATCAATGAATATTGTAAATGCACAAACAGTAATATCTCCACATTGCAAGGTGCAATTCTGAAATTTTTTGCTTTTTCCTGCTAATCCTAGCATGATAAAGAAGATTCAAAGAGAGTGAGATGCCAGCTCCTTTCATTCAGTCAGTAGCTTCAAACATTTCTGGTATATGAAAAACGTTTTTCAATGGCAAAAATCAATGAATATTGTAAATGCACAAACAGTAATTTATCCGCATTGCAAGGTGCAATTCTGAAATTTTTTGCTTTTTCCTGCTCCTCTTAGCATGATAAAGAAGATTCAAAGAGAGTGAGATGCCAGCTCCTTTCATTCAGTCAGTAGCTTCAAACATTTCTGGTATATGAATAACATGATGTTTTTCAATGGCAAAAATCAATGAATATTGTAAATGCACAAACAGTAATTTCTCCGCATTGCAAGGTGCAATTCTGAAATTTTTTGCTTTTTCCTGCTCCTCTTAGCATGATAAAGAAGATTCAAAGAGAGTGAGATGCCAGCTCCTTTCATTCAGTCAGTAGCTTCAATCATTTCTGGACGTTTTTCAATGGCAAAAATCAATGAATATTGTAAATGCACAAACAGTAATTTCTCCGCATTGCAAGGTGCAATTCTGAAATTTTTTGCTTTTTCCTGCTCCTCTTAGCATGATAAAGAAGATTCAAAGAGAGTGAGATGCCAGCTCCTTTCATTCAGTCAGTAGCTTCAAACATTTCTGGTATATGAATAACATGATGTTTTTCAATGGCAAAAATCAATGAATATTGTAAATGCACAAACAGTAATTTCTCCGCATTGCAAGGTGCAATTCTGAAATTTTTTGCTTTTTCCTGCTCCTCTTAGCATGATAAAGAAGATTCAAAGAGAGTGAGATGCCAGCTCCTTTCATTCAGTCACTAGCTTCAATCATTTCTGGACGTTTTTCAATGGCAAAAATCAATGAATATTGTAAATGCACAAACAGTAATTTCTCCGCATTGCAAGGTGCAATTCTGAAAATTTTTGCTTTTTCCTGCTCATCTTAGCATGATAAAGAAGTTTCAAAGAGAGTGAGATGCCAGCTCCTTTCATTCAGTCAGTAGCTTCAATCATTTCTGGACGTTTTTCAATGGCAAAAATCAATGAATATTGTAAATGCACAAACAGTAATTTCTCCGCATTGCAAGGTGCAATTCTGAAATTTTTTGCTTTTTCCTGCTCCTCTTAGCATGATAAACAAGATTCAAAGAGAGTGAGATGCCAGCTCCTTTCATTCAGTCAGTAGCTTCAATCATTTCTGGACGTTTTTCAATGGCAAAAATCAATGAATATTGTAAATGCACATACAGTAATTTATCCGCATTGCAAGGTGCAATTCTGAAATTTTTTGCTTTTTCCTGCTCCTCTTAGCATGATAAAGAAGATTCAAAGAGAGTGAGATGCCAGCTCCTTTCATTCAGTCAGTAGCTTCAAACATTTCTGGTATATGAATAACATGATGTTTTTCAATGGCAAAAATCAATGAATATTGTAAATGCACAAACAGTAATTTCTCCGCATTGCAAGGTGCAATTCTGAAATTTTTTGCTTTTTCCTGCTCCTCTTAGCATGATAAAGAAGATTCAAAGAGAGTGAGATGCCAGCTCCTTTCATTCCGTCAGTAGCTTCAATCATTTCTGGACGTTTTTCAATGGCAAAAATCAATGAATATTGTAAATGCACAAGCAGTAATTTCTCCGCATTGCAAGGTGCAATTCTGAAATTTTTTGCTTTTTCCTGCTCCTCTTAGCATTATGAAGAAGATTCAAAGAGAGTGAGATGCCAGCTCCTTTCATTCAGTCAGTAGCTTCAAACATTTCTGGTATATGAAAAACATGTTTTTCAATGGCAAAAATCAATGAATATTGTAAATGCACAAACAGTAATATCTCCACATTGCAAGGTGCAATTCTGAAATTTTTTGCTTTTTCCTGCTAATCCTAGCATGATAAAGAAGATTCAAAGAGAGTGAGATGCCAGCTCCTTTCATTCAGTCAGTAGCTTCAAACATTTCTGGTATATGAAAAACGTTTTTCAATGGCAAAAATCAATGAATATTGTAAATGCACAAACAGTAATATCTCCACATTGCAAGGTGCAATTCTGAAATTTTTTGCTTTTTCCTGCTAATCCTAGCATGATAAAGAAGATTCAAAGAGAGTGAGATGCCAGCTCCTTTCATTCAGTCAGTAGCTTCAAACATTTCTGGTATATGAAAAACATGTTTTTCAATGGCAAAAATCAATGAATATTGTAAATGCACAAACAGTAATATCTCCACATTGCAGGGTGCAATTCTGAAATTTTTAGCTTTTTCCTGTTAATCCTAGCATGATAAAGAAGATTCAAAGAGAGTGAGATGCCAGCTCCTTTCATTCAGTCAGTAGCTTCAAACATTTCTGGTATATGAAAAACGTTTTTCAATGGCAAAAATCAATGAATATTGTAAATGCACAAACAGTAATATCTCCACATTGCAAGGTGCAATTCTGAAATTTTTTGCTTTTTCCTGTTAATCCTAGCATGATAAAGAAGATTCAAAGAGAGTGAGATGCCAGCTCCTTTCATTCAGTCAGTAGCTTCAAACATTTCTGGTATATGAAAAACATGTTTTTCAATGGCAAAAATCAATGAATATTGTAAATGCACAAACAGTAATATCTCCGCATTGCAAGGTGCAATTCTGAAATTTTTTGCTTTTTCCTGCTAATCCTAGCATGATAAAGAAGATTCAAAGAGAGTGAGATGCCAGCTCCTTTCATTCAGTCAGTAGCTTCAAACATTTCTGGTATATGAAAAACATGTTTTTCAATGGCAAAAATCAATGAATATTGTAAATGCACAAACAGTAATATCTCCACATTGCACGGTGCAATTCTGAAATTTTTAGCTTTTTCCTGTTAATCCTAGCATGATAAAGAAGATTCAAAGAGAGTGAGATGCCAGCTCCTTTCATTCAGTCAGTAGCTTCAAACATTTCTGGTATATGAAAAACGTTTTTCAATGGCAAAAATCAATGAATATTGTAAATGCACAAACAGTAATATCTCCACATTGCAAGGTGCAATTCTGAAATTTTTTGCTTTTTCCTGTTAATCCTAGCATGATAAAGAAGATTCAAAGAGAGTGAGATGCCAGCTCCTTTCATTCAGTCAGTAGCTTCAAACATTTCTGGTATATGAAAAACGTTTTTCAATGGCAAAAATCAATGAATATTGTAAATGCACAAACAGTAATATCTCCACATTGCAAGGTGCAATTCTGAAATTTTTTGCTTTTTCCTGTTAATCCTAGCATGATAAAGAAGATTCAAAGAGAGTGAGATGCCAGCTCCTTTCATTCAGTCAGTAGCTTCAAACATTTCTGGTATATGAAAAACATGTTTTTCAATGGCAAAAATCAATGAATATTGTAAATGCACAAACAGTAATATCTCCGCATTGCAAGGTGCAATTCTGAAATTTTTTGCTTTTTCCTGCTAATCCTAGCATGATAAAGAAGATTCAAAGAGAGTGAGATGCCAGCTCCTTTCATTCAGTCAGTAGCTTCAAACATTTCTGGTATATGAAAAACATGTTTTTCAATGGCAAAAATCAATGAATATTGTAAATGCACAAACAGTAATATCTCCACATTGCACGGTGCAATTCTGAAATTTTTAGCTTTTTCCTGTTAATCCTAGCATGATAAAGAAGATTCAAAGAGAGTGAGATGCCAGCTCCTTTCATTCAGTCAGTAGCTTCAAACATTTCTGGTATATGAAAAACATGTTTTTCAATGGCAAAAATCAATGAATATTGTAAATGCACAAACAGTAATATCTCCACATTGCAAGGTGCAATTCTGAAATTTTTTGCTTTTTCCTGCTAATCCTAGCATGATAAAGAAGATTCAAAGAGAGTGAGATGCCAGCTCCTTTCATTCAGTCAGTAGCTTCAAACATTTCTGGTATATGAAAAACATGTTTTTCAATGGCAAAAATCAATGAATATTGTAAATGCACAAACAGTAATATCTCCACATTGCACGGTGCAATTCTGAAATTTTTTGCTTTTTCCTGTTAATCCTAGCATGATAAAGAAGATTCAAAGAGAGTGAGATGCCAGCTCCTTTCATTCAGTCAGTAGCTTCAAACATTTCTGGTATATGAAAAACATGTTTTTCAATGGCAAAAATCAATGAATATTGTAAATGCACAAACAGTAATATCTCCACATTGCACGGTGCAATTCTGAAATTTTTAGCTTTTTCCTGTTAATCCTAGCATGATAAAGAAGATTCAAAGAGAGTGAGATGCCAGCTCCTTTCATTCAGTCAGTAGCTTCAAACATTTCTGGTATATGAAAAACATGTTTTTCAATGGCAAAAATCAATGAATATTGTAAATGCACAAACAGTAATATCTCCACATTGCAAGGTGCAATTCTGAAATTTTTTGCTTTTTCCTGCTAATCCTAGCATGATAAAGAAGATTCAAAGAGAGTGAGATGCCAGCTCCTTTCATTCAGTCAGTAGCTTCAAACATTTCTGGTATATGAAAAACGTTTTTCAATGGCAAAAATCAATGAATATTGTAAATGCACAAACAGTAATATCTCCACATTGCAAGGTGCAATTCTGAAATTTTTTGCTTTTTCCTGTTAATCCTAGCATGATAAAGAAGATTCAAAGAGAGTGAGATGCCAGCTCCTTTCATTCAGTCAGTAGCTTCAAACATTTCTGGTATATGAAAAACATGTTTTTCAATGGCAAAAATCAATGAATATTGTAAATGCACAAACAGTAATATCTCCGCATTGCAAGGTGCAATTCTGAAATTTTTTGCTTTTTCCTGCTAATCCTAGCATGATAAAGAAGATTCAAAGAGAGTGAGATGCCAGCTCCTTTCATTCAGTCAGTAGCTTCAAACATTTCTGGTATATGAAAAACATGTTTTTCAATGGCAAAAATCAATGAATATTGTAAATGCACAAACAGTAATATCTCCACATTGCACGGTGCAATTCTGAAATTTTTAGCTTTTCCTGTTAATCCTAGCATGATAAAGAAGATTCAAAGAGAGTGAGATGCCAGCTCCTTTCATTCAGTCAGTAGCTTCAAACATTTCTGGTATATGAAAAACATGTTTTTCAATGGCAAAAATCAATGAATATTGTAAATGCACAAACAGTAATATCTCCACATTGCAAGGTGCAATTCTGAAATTTTTTGCTTTTTCCTGCTAATCCTAGCATGATAAAGAAGATTCAAAGAGAGTGAGATGCCAGCTCCTTTCATTCAGTCAGTAGCTTCAAACATTTCTGGTATATGAAAAACATGTTTTTCAATGGCAAAAATCAATGAATATTGTAAATGCACAAACAGTAATATCTCCACATTGCACGGTGCAATTCTGAAATTTTTTGCTTTTTCCTGTTAATCCTAGCATGATAAAGAAGATTCAAAGAGAGTGAGATGCCAGCTCCTTTCATTCAGTCAGTAGCTTCAAACATTTCTGGTATATGAAAAACATGTTTTTCAATGGCAAAAATCAATGAATATTGTAAATGCACAAACAGTAATATCTCCACATTGCACGGTGCAATTCTGAAATTTTTAGCTTTTTCCTGTTAATCCTAGCATGATAAAGAAGATTCAAAGAGAGTGAGATGCCAGCTCCTTTCATTCAGTCAGTAGCTTCAAACATTTCTGGTATATGAAAAACATGTTTTTCAATGGCAAAAATCAATGAATATTGTAAATGCACAAACAGTAATATCTCCACATTGCAAGGTGCAATTCTGAAATTTTTTGCTTTTTCCTGCTAAACCTAGCATGATAAAGAAGATTCAAAGAGAGTGAGATGCCAGCTCCTTTCATTCAGTCAGTAGCTTCAAACATTTCTGGTATATGAAAAACGTTTTTCAATGGCAAAAATCAATGAATATTGTAAATGCACAAACAGTAATATCTCCACATTGCACGGTGCAATTCTGAAATTTTTAGCTTTTTCCTGTTAATCCTAGCATGATAAAGAAGATTCAAAGAGAGTGAGATGCCAGCTCCTTTCATTCAGTCAGTAGCTTCAAACATTTCTGGTATATGAAAAACATGTTTTTCAATGGCAAAAATCAATGAATATTGTAAATGCACAAACAGTAATATCTCCACATTGCAAGGTGCAATTCTGAAATTTTTTGCTTTTTCCTGCTAATCCTAGCATGATAAAGAAGATTCAAAGAGAGTGAGATGCCAGCTCCTTTCATTCAGTCAGTAGCTTCAAACATTTCTGGTATATGAAAAACGTTTTTCAATGGCAAAAATCAATGAATATTGTAAATGCACAAACAGTAATTTATCCGCATTGCAAGGTGCAATTCTGAAATTTTTTGCTTTTTCCTGCTCCTCTTAGCATGATAAAGAAGATTCAAAGAGAGTGAGATGCCAGCTCCTTTCATTCAGTCAGTAGCTTCAAACATTTCTGGTATATGAATAACATGATGTTTTTCAATGGCAAAAATCAATGAATATTGTAAATGCACAAACAGTAATTTCTCCGCATTGCAAGGTGCAATTCTGAAATTTTTTGCTTTTTCCTGCTCCTCTTAGCATGATAAAGAAGATTCAAAGAGAGTGAGATGCCAGCTCCTTTCATTCAGTCAGTAGCTTCAATCATTTCTGGACGTTTTTCAATGGCAAAAATCAATGAATATTGTAAATGCACAAACAGTAATTTCTCCGCATTGCAAGGTGCAATTCTGAAATTTTTTGCTTTTTCCTGCTCCTCTTAGCATGATAAAGAAGATTCAAAGAGAGTGAGATGCCAGCTCCTTTCATTCAGTCAGTAGCTTCAAACATTTCTGGTATATGAATAACATGATGTTTTTCAATGGCAAAAATCAATGAATATTGTAAATGCACAAACAGTAATTTCTCCGCATTGCAAGGTGCAATTCTGAAATTTTTTGCTTTTTCCTGCTCCTCTTAGCATGATAAAGAAGATTCAAAGAGAGTGAGATGCCAGCTCCTTTCATTCAGTCAGTAGCTTCAATCATTTCTGGACGTTTTTCAATGGCAAAAATCAATGAATATTGTAAATGCACAAACAGTAATATCTCCACATTGCACGGTGCAATTCTGAAATTTTTAGCTTTTTCCTGTTAATCCTAGCATGATAAAGAAGATTCAAAGAGAGTGAGATGCCAGCTCCTTTCATTCAGTCAGTAGCTTCAAACATTTCTGGTATATGAAAAACATGTTTTTCAATGGCAAAAATCAATGAATATTGTAAATGCACAAACAGTAATATCTCCACATTGCAAGGTGCAATTCTGAAATTTTTTGCTTTTTCCTGCTAATCCTAGCATGATAAAGAAGATTCAAAGAGAGTGAGATGCCAGCTCCTTTCATTCAGTCAGTAGCTTCAAACATTTCTGGTATATGAAAAACATGTTTTTCAATGGCAAAAATCAATGAATATTGTAAATGCACAAACAGTAATATCTCCACATTGCACGGTGCAATTCTGAAATTTTTTGCTTTTTCCTGTTAATCCTAGCATGATAAAGAAGATTCAAAGAGAGTGAGATGCCAGCTCCTTTCATTCAGTCAGTAGCTTCAAACATTTCTGGTATATGAAAAACATGTTTTTCAATGGCAAAAATCAATGAATATTGTAAATGCACAAACAGTAATATCTCCACATTGCACGGTGCAATTCTGAAATTTTTAGCTTTTTCCTGTTAATCCTAGCATGATAAAGAAGATTCAAAGAGAGTGAGATGCCAGCTCCTTTCATTCAGTCAGTAGCTTCAAACATTTCTGGTATATGAAAAACATGTTTTTCAATGGCAAAAATCAATGAATATTGTAAATGCACAAACAGTAATATCTCCACATTGCAAGGTGCAATTCTGAAATTTTTTGCTTTTTCCTGCTAAACCTAGCATGATAAAGAAGATTCAAAGAGAGTGAGATGCCAGCTCCTTTCATTCAGTCAGTAGCTTCAAACATTTCTGGTATATGAAAAACGTTTTTCAATGGCAAAAATCAATGAATATTGTAAATGCACAAACAGTAATATCTCCACATTGCACGGTGCAATTCTGAAATTTTTAGCTTTTTCCTGTTAATCCTAGCATGATAAAGAAGATTCAAAGAGAGTGAGATGCCAGCTCCTTTCATTCAGTCAGTAGCTTCAAACATTTCTGGTATATGAAAAACATGTTTTTCAATGGCAAAAATCAATGAATATTGTAAATGCACAAACAGTAATATCTCCACATTGCAAGGTGCAATTCTGAAATTTTTTGCTTTTTCCTGCTAATCCTAGCATGATAAAGAAGATTCAAAGAGAGTGAGATGCCAGCTCCTTTCATTCAGTCAGTAGCTTCAAACATTTCTGGTATATGAAAAACGTTTTTCAATGGCAAAAATCAATGAATATTGTAAATGCACAAACAGTAATTTATCCGCATTGCAAGGTGCAATTCTGAAATTTTTTGCTTTTTCCTGCTCCTCTTAGCATGATAAAGAAGATTCAAAGAGAGTGAGATGCCAGCTCCTTTCATTCAGTCAGTAGCTTCAAACATTTCTGGTATATGAATAACATGATGTTTTTCAATGGCAAAAATCAATGAATATTGTAAATGCACAAACAGTAATTTCTCCGCATTGCAAGGTGCAATTCTGAAATTTTTTGCTTTTTCCTGCTCCTCTTAGCATGATAAAGAAGATTCAAAGAGAGTGAGATGCCAGCTCCTTTCATTCAGTCAGTAGCTTCAATCATTTCTGGACGTTTTTCAATGGCAAAAATCAATGAATATTGTAAATGCACAAACAGTAATTTCTCCGCATTGCAAGGTGCAATTCTGAAATTTTTTGCTTTTTCCTGCTCCTCTTAGCATGATAAAGAAGATTCAAAGAGAGTGAGATGCCAGCTCCTTTCATTCAGTCAGTAGCTTCAAACATTTCTGGTATATGAATAACATGATGTTTTTCAATGGCAAAAATCAATGAATATTGTAAATGCACAAACAGTAATTTCTCCGCATTGCAAGGTGCAATTCTGAAATTTTTTGCTTTTTCCTGCTCCTCTTAGCATGATAAAGAAGATTCAAAGAGAGTGAGATGCCAGCTCCTTTCATTCAGTCAGTAGCTTCAATCATTTCTGGACGTTTTTCAATGGCAAAAATCAATGAATATTGTAAATGCACAAACAGTAATTTCTCCGCATTGCAAGGTGCAATTCTGAAAATTTTTGCTTTTTCCTGCTCATCTTAGCATGATAAAGAAGTTTCAAAGAGAGTGAGATGCCAGCTCCTTTCATTCAGTCAGTAGCTTCAATCATTTCTGGACGTTTTTCAATGGCAAAAATCAATGAATATTGTAAATGCACAAACAGTAATTTCTCCGCATTGCAAGGTGCAATTCTGAAATTTTTTGCTTTTTCCTGCTCCTCTTAGCATGATAAACAAGATTCAAAGAGAGTGAGATGCCAGCTCCTTTCATTCAGTCAGTAGCTTCAATCATTTCTGGACGTTTTTCAATGGCAAAAATCAATGAATATTGTAAATGCACATACAGTAATTTATCCGCATTGCAAGGTGCAATTCTGAAATTTTTTGCTTTTTCCTGCTCCTCTTAGCATGATAAAGAAGATTCAAAGAGAGTGAGATGCCAGCTCCTTTCATTCAGTCAGTAGCTTCAAACATTTCTGGTATATGAATAACATGATGTTTTTCAATGGCAAAAATCAATGAATATTGTAAATGCACAAACAGTAATTTCTCCGCATTGCAAGGTGCAATTCTGAAATTTTTTGCTTTTTCCTGCTCCTCTTAGCATGATAAAGAAGATTCAAAGAGAGTGAGATGCCAGCTCCTTTCATTCCGTCAGTAGCTTCAATCATTTCTGGACGTTTTTCAATGGCAAAAATCAATGAATATTGTAAATGCACAAGCAGTAATTTCTCCGCATTGCAAGGTGCAATTCTGAAATTTTTTGCTTTTTCCTGCTCCTCTTAGCATTATGAAGAAGATTCAAAGAGAGTGAGATGCCAGCTCCTTTCATTCAGTCAGTAGCTTCAAACATTTCTGGTATATGAAAAACATGTTTTTCAATGGCAAAAATCAATGAATATTGTAAATGCACAAACAGTAATATCTCCACATTGCAAGGTGCAATTCTGAAATTTTTTGCTTTTTCCTGCTAATCCTAGCATGATAAAGAAGATTCAAAGAGAGTGAGATGCCAGCTCCTTTCATTCAGTCAGTAGCTTCAAACATTTCTGGTATATGAAAAACGTTTTTCAATGGCAAAAATCAATGAATATTGTAAATGCACAAACAGTAATATCTCCACATTGCAAGGTGCAATTCTGAAATTTTTTGCTTTTTCCTGCTAATCCTAGCATGATAAAGAAGATTCAAAGAGAGTGAGATGCCAGCTCCTTTCATTCAGTCAGTAGCTTCAAACATTTCTGGTATATGAAAAACATGTTTTTCAATGGCAAAAATCAATGAATATTGTAAATGCACAAACAGTAATATCTCCACATTGCAGGGTGCAATTCTGAAATTTTTAGCTTTTTCCTGTTAATCCTAGCATGATAAAGAAGATTCAAAGAGAGTGAGATGCCAGCTCCTTTCATTCAGTCAGTAGCTTCAAACATTTCTGGTATATGAAAAACGTTTTTCAATGGCAAAAATCAATGAATATTGTAAATGCACAAACAGTAATATCTCCACATTGCAAGGTGCAATTCTGAAATTTTTTGCTTTTTCCTGTTAATCCTAGCATGATAAAGAAGATTCAAAGAGAGTGAGATGCCAGCTCCTTTCATTCAGTCAGTAGCTTCAAACATTTCTGGTATATGAAAAACATGTTTTTCAATGGCAAAAATCAATGAATATTGTAAATGCACAAACAGTAATATCTCCGCATTGCAAGGTGCAATTCTGAAATTTTTTGCTTTTTCCTGCTAATCCTAGCATGATAAAGAAGATTCAAAGAGAGTGAGATGCCAGCTCCTTTCATTCAGTCAGTAGCTTCAAACATTTCTGGTATATGAAAAACATGTTTTTCAATGGCAAAAATCAATGAATATTGTAAATGCACAAACAGTAATATCTCCACATTGCACGGTGCAATTCTGAAATTTTTAGCTTTTTCCTGTTAATCCTAGCATGATAAAGAAGATTCAAAGAGAGTGAGATGCCAGCTCCTTTCATTCAGTCAGTAGCTTCAAACATTTCTGGTATATGAAAAACGTTTTTCAATGGCAAAAATCAATGAATATTGTAAATGCACAAACAGTAATATCTCCACATTGCAAGGTGCAATTCTGAAATTTTTTGCTTTTTCCTGTTAATCCTAGCATGATAAAGAAGATTCAAAGAGAGTGAGATGCCAGCTCCTTTCATTCAGTCAGTAGCTTCAAACATTTCTGGTATATGAAAAACGTTTTTCAATGGCAAAAATCAATGAATATTGTAAATGCACAAACAGTAATATCTCCACATTGCAAGGTGCAATTCTGAAATTTTTTGCTTTTTCCTGTTAATCCTAGCATGATAAAGAAGATTCAAAGAGAGTGAGATGCCAGCTCCTTTCATTCAGTCAGTAGCTTCAAACATTTCTGGTATATGAAAAACATGTTTTTCAATGGCAAAAATCAATGAATATTGTAAATGCACAAACAGTAATATCTCCGCATTGCAAGGTGCAATTCTGAAATTTTTTGCTTTTTCCTGCTAATCCTAGCATGATAAAGAAGATTCAAAGAGAGTGAGATGCCAGCTCCTTTCATTCAGTCAGTAGCTTCAAACATTTCTGGTATATGAAAAACATGTTTTTCAATGGCAAAAATCAATGAATATTGTAAATGCACAAACAGTAATATCTCCACATTGCAGGGTGCAATTCTGAAATTTTTAGCTTTTTCCTGTTAATCCTAGCATGATAAAGAAGATTCAAAGAGAGTGAGATGCCAGCTCCTTTCATTCAGTCAGTAGCTTCAAACATTTCTGGTATATGAAAAACGTTTTTCAATGGCAAAAATCAATGAATATTGTAAATGCACAAACAGTAATATCTCCACATTGCAAGGTGCAATTCTGAAATTTTTTGCTTTTTCCTGTTAATCCTAGCATGATAAAGAAGATTCAAAGAGAGTGAGATGCCAGCTCCTTTCATTCAGTCAGTAGATTCAAACATTTCTGGTATATGAAAAACATGTTTTTCAATGGCAAAAATCAATGAATATTGTAAATGCACAAACAGTAATATCTCCGCATTGCAAGGTGCAATTCTGAAATTTTTTGCTTTTTCCTGCTAATCCTAGCATGATAAAGAAGATTCAAAGAGAGTGAGATGCCAGCTCCTTTCATTCAGTCAGTAGCTTCAAACATTTCTGGTATATGAAAAACATGTTTTTCAATGGCAAAAATCAATGAATATTGTAAATGCACAAACAGTAATATCTCCACATTGCACGGTGCAATTCTGAAATTTTTAGCTTTTTCCTGTTAATCCTAGCATGATAAAGAAGATTCAAAGAGAGTGAGATGCCAGCTCCTTTCATTCAGTCAGTAGCTTCAAACATTTCTGGTATATGAAAAACGTTTTTCAATGGCAAAAATCAATGAATATTGTAAATGCACAAACAGTAATATCTCCACATTGCAAGGTGCAATTCTGAAATTTTTTGCTTTTTCCTGTTAATCCTAGCATGATAAAGAAGATTCAAAGAGAGTGAGATGCCAGCTCCTTTCATTCAGTCAGTAGCTTCAAACATTTCTGGTATATGAAAAACGTTTTTCAATGGCAAAAATCAATGAATATTGTAAATGCACAAACAGTAATATCTCCACATTGCAAGGTGCAATTCTGAAATTTTTTGCTTTTTCCTGTTAATCCTAGCATGATAAAGAAGATTCAAAGAGAGTGAGATGCCAGCTCCTTTCATTCAGTCAGTAGCTTCAAACATTTCTGGTATATGAAAAACATGTTTTTCAATGGCAAAAATCAATGAATATTGTAAATGCACAAACAGTAATATCTCCGCATTGCAAGGTGCAATTCTGAAATTTTTTGCTTTTTCCTGCTAATCCTAGCATGATAAAGAAGATTCAAAGAGAGTGAGATGCCAGCTCCTTTCATTCAGTCAGTAGCTTCAAACATTTCTGGTATATGAAAAACATGTTTTTCAATGGCAAAAATCAATGAATATTGTAAATGCACAAACAGTAATATCTCCACATTGCACGGTGCAATTCTGAAATTTTTAGCTTTTTCCTGTTAATCCTAGCATGATAAAGAAGATTCAAAGAGAGTGAGATGCCAGCTCCTTTCATTCAGTCAGTAGCTTCAAACATTTCTGGTATATGAAAAACATGTTTTTCAATGGCAAAAATCAATGAATATTGTAAATGCACAAACAGTAATATCTCCACATTGCAAGGTGCAATTCTGAAATTTTTTGCTTTTTCCTGCTAATCCTAGCATGATAAAGAAGATTCAAAGAGAGTGAGATGCCAGCTCCTTTCATTCAGTCAGTAGCTTCAAACATTTCTGGTATATGAAAAACATGTTTTTCAATGGCAAAAATCAATGAATATTGTAAATGCACAAACAGTAATATCTCCACATTGCACGGTGCAATTCTGAAATTTTTTGCTTTTTCCTGTTAATCCTAGCATGATAAAGAAGATTCAAAGAGAGTGAGATGCCAGCTCCTTTCATTCAGTCAGTAGCTTCAAACATTTCTGGTATATGAAAAACATGTTTTTCAATGGCAAAAATCAATGAATATTGTAAATGCACAAACAGTAATATCTCCACATTGCACGGTGCAATTCTGAAATTTTTAGCTTTTTCCTGTTAATCCTAGCATGATAAAGAAGATTCAAAGAGAGTGAGATGCCAGCTCCTTTCATTCAGTCAGTAGCTTCAAACATTTCTGGTATATGAAAAACATGTTTTTCAATGGCAAAAATCAATGAATATTGTAAATGCACAAACAGTAATATCTCCACATTGCAAGGTGCAATTCTGAAATTTTTTGCTTTTTCCTGCTAATCCTAGCATGATAAAGAAGATTCAAAGAGAGTGAGATGCCAGCTCCTTTCATTCAGTCAGTAGCTTCAAACATTTCTGGTATATGAAAAACGTTTTTCAATGGCAAAAATCAATGAATATTGTAAATGCACAAACAGTAATATCTCCACATTGCAAGGTGCAATTCTGAAATTTTTTGCTTTTTCCTGTTAATCCTAGCATGATAAAGAAGATTCAAAGAGAGTGAGATGCCAGCTCCTTTCATTCAGTCAGTAGCTTCAAACATTTCTGGTATATGAAAAACATGTTTTTCAATGGCAAAAATCAATGAATATTGTAAATGCACAAACAGTAATATCTCCGCATTGCAAGGTGCAATTCTGAAATTTTTTGCTTTTTCCTGCTAATCCTAGCATGATAAAGAAGATTCAAAGAGAGTGAGATGCCAGCTCCTTTCATTCAGTCAGTAGCTTCAAACATTTCTGGTATATGAAAAACATGTTTTTCAATGGCAAAAATCAATGAATATTGTAAATGCACAAACAGTAATATCTCCACATTGCACGGTGCAATTCTGAAATTTTTAGCTTTTTCCTGTTAATCCTAGCATGATAAAGAAGATTCAAAGAGAGTGAGATGCCAGCTCCTTTCATTCAGTCAGTAGCTTCAAACATTTCTGGTATATGAAAAACATGTTTTTCAATGGCAAAAATCAATGAATATTGTAAATGCACAAACAGTAATATCTCCACATTGCAAGGTGCAATTCTGAAATTTTTTGCTTTTTCCTGCTAATCCTAGCATGATAAAGAAGATTCAAAGAGAGTGAGATGCCAGCTCCTTTCATTCAGTCAGTAGCTTCAAACATTTCTGGTATATGAAAAACATGTTTTTCAATGGCAAAAATCAATGAATATTGTAAATGCACAAACAGTAATATCTCCACATTGCACGGTGCAATTCTGAAATTTTTTGCTTTTTCCTGTTAATCCTAGCATGATAAAGAAGATTCAAAGAGAGTGAGATGCCAGCTCCTTTCATTCAGTCAGTAGCTTCAAACATTTCTGGTATATGAAAAACATGTTTTTCAATGGCAAAAATCAATGAATATTGTAAATGCACAAACAGTAATATCTCCACATTGCACGGTGCAATTCTGAAATTTTTAGCTTTTTCCTGTTAATCCTAGCATGATAAAGAAGATTCAAAGAGAGTGAGATGCCAGCTCCTTTCATTCAGTCAGTAGCTTCAAACATTTCTGGTATATGAAAAACATGTTTTTCAATGGCAAAAATCAATGAATATTGTAAATGCACAAACAGTAATATCTCCACATTGCAAGGTGCAATTCTGAAATTTTTTGCTTTTTCCTGCTAAACCTAGCATGATAAAGAAGATTCAAAGAGAGTGAGATGCCAGCTCCTTTCATTCAGTCAGTAGCTTCAAACATTTCTGGTATATGAAAAACGTTTTTCAATGGCAAAAATCAATGAATATTGTAAATGCACAAACAGTAATATCTCCACATTGCACGGTGCAATTCTGAAATTTTTAGCTTTTTCCTGTTAATCCTAGCATGATAAAGAAGATTCAAAGAGAGTGAGATGCCAGCTCCTTTCATTCAGTCAGTAGCTTCAAACATTTCTGGTATATGAAAAACATGTTTTTCAATGGCAAAAATCAATGAATATTGTAAATGCACAAACAGTAATATCTCCACATTGCAAGGTGCAATTCTGAAATTTTTTGCTTTTTCCTGCTAATCCTAGCATGATAAAGAAGATTCAAAGAGAGTGAGATGCCAGCTCCTTTCATTCAGTCAGTAGCTTCAAACATTTCTGGTATATGAAAAACGTTTTTCAATGGCAAAAATCAATGAATATTGTAAATGCACAAACAGTAATTTATCCGCATTGCAAGGTGCAATTCTGAAATTTTTTGCTTTTTCCTGCTCCTCTTAGCATGATAAAGAAGATTCAAAGAGAGTGAGATGCCAGCTCCTTTCATTCAGTCAGTAGCTTCAAACATTTCTGGTATATGAATAACATGATGTTTTTCAATGGCAAAAATCAATGAATATTGTAAATGCACAAACAGTAATTTCTCCGCATTGCAAGGTGCAATTCTGAAATTTTTTGCTTTTTCCTGCTCCTCTTAGCATGATAAAGAAGATTCAAAGAGAGTGAGATGCCAGCTCCTTTCATTCAGTCAGTAGCTTCAATCATTTCTGGACGTTTTTCAATGGCAAAAATCAATGAATATTGTAAATGCACAAACAGTAATTTCTCCGCATTGCAAGGTGCAATTCTGAAATTTTTTGCTTTTTCCTGCTCCTCTTAGCATGATAAAGAAGATTCAAAGAGAGTGAGATGCCAGCTCCTTTCATTCAGTCAGTAGCTTCAAACATTTCTGGTATATGAATAACATGATGTTTTTCAATGGCAAAAATCAATGAATATTGTAAATGCACAAACAGTAATTTCTCCGCATTGCAAGGTGCAATTCTGAAATTTTTTGCTTTTTCCTGCTCCTCTTAGCATGATAAAGAAGATTCAAAGAGAGTGAGATGCCAGCTCCTTTCATTCAGTCAGTAGCTTCAATCATTTCTAGACGTTTTTCAATGGCAAAAATCAATGAATATTGTAAATGCACAAACAGTAATTTCTCCGCATTGCAAGGTGCAATTCTGAAAATTTTTGCTTTTTCCTGCTCATCTTAGCATGATAAAGAAGTTTCAAAGAGAGTGAGATGCCAGCTCCTTTCATTCAGTCAGTAGCTTCAATCATTTCTGGACGTTTTTCAATGGCAAAAATCAATGAATATTGTAAATGCACAAACAGTAATTTCTCCGCATTGCAAGGTGCAATTCTGAAATTTTTTGCTTTTTCCTGCTCCTCTTAGCATGATAAACAAGATTCAAAGAGAGTGAGATGCCAGCTCCTTTCATTCAGTCAGTAGCTTCAATCATTTCTGGACGTTTTTCAATGGCAAAAATCAATGAATATTGTAAATGCACAAACAGTAATTTATCCGCATTGCAAGGTGCAATTCTGAAATTTTTTGCTTTTTCCTGCTCCTCTTAGCATGATAAAGAAGATTCAAAGAGAGTGAGATGCCAGCTCCTTTCATTCAGTCAGTAGCTTCAAACATTTCTGGTATATGAATAACATGATGTTTTTCAATGGCAAAAATCAATGAATATTGTAAATGCACAAACAGTAATTTCTCCGCATTGCAAGGTGCAATTCTGAAATTTTTTGCTTTTTCCTGCTCCTCTTAGCATGATAAAGAAGATTCAAAGAGAGTGAGATGCCAGCTCCTTTCATTCCGTCAGTAGCTTCAATCATTTCTGGACGTTTTTCAATGGCAAAAATCAATGAATATTGTAAATGCACAAGCAGTAATTTCTCCGCATTGCAAGGTGCAATTCTGAAATTTTTTGCTTTTTCCTGCTCCTCTTAGCATTATGAAGAAGATTCAAAGAGAGTGAGATGCCAGCTCCTTTCATTCAGTCAGTAGCTTCAAACATTTCTGGTATATGAAAAACATGTTTTTCAATGGCAAAAATCAATGAATATTGTAAATGCACAAACAGTAATATCTCCACATTGCAAGGTGCAATTCTGAAATTTTTTGCTTTTTCCTGCTAATCCTAGCATGATAAAGAAGATTCAAAGAGAGTGAGATGCCAGCTCCTTTCATTCAGTCAGTAGCTTCAAACATTTCTGGTATATGAAAAACGTTTTTCAATGGCAAAAATCAATGAATATTGTAAATGCACAAACAGTAATATCTCCACATTGCAAGGTGCAATTCTGAAATTTTTTGCTTTTTCCTGCTAATCCTAGCATGATAAAGAAGATTCAAAGAGAGTGAGATGCCAGCTCCTTTCATTCAGTCAGTAGCTTCAAACATTTCTGGTATATGAAAAACATGTTTTTCAATGGCAAAAATCAATGAATATTGTAAATGCACAAACAGTAATATCTCCACATTGCAGGGTGCAATTCTGAAATTTTTAGCTTTTTCCTGTTAATCCTAGCATGATAAAGAAGATTCAAAGAGAGTGAGATGCCAGCTCCTTTCATTCAGTCAGTAGCTTCAAACATTTCTGGTATATGAAAAACGTTTTTCAATGGCAAAAATCAATGAATATTGTAAATGCACAAACAGTAATATCTCCACATTGCAAGGTGCAATTCTGAAATTTTTTGCTTTTTCCTGTTAATCCTAGCATGATAAAGAAGATTCAAAGAGAGTGAGATGCCAGCTCCTTTCATTCAGTCAGTAGCTTCAAACATTTCTGGTATATGAAAAACATGTTTTTCAATGGCAAAAATCAATGAATATTGTAAATGCACAAACAGTAATATCTCCGCATTGCAAGGTGCAATTCTGAAATTTTTTGCTTTTTCCTGCTAATCCTAGCATGATAAAGAAGATTCAAAGAGAGTGAGATGCCAGCTCCTTTCATTCAGTCAGTAGCTTCAAACATTTCTGGTATATGAAAAACATGTTTTTCAATGGCAAAAATCAATGAATATTGTAAATGCACAAACAGTAATATCTCCACATTGCACGGTGCAATTCTGAAATTTTTAGCTTTTTCCTGTTAATCCTAGCATGATAAAGAAGATTCAAAGAGAGTGAGATGCCAGCTCCTTTCATTCAGTCAGTAGCTTCAAACATTTCTGGTATATGAAAAACGTTTTTCAATGGCAAAAATCAATGAATATTGTAAATGCACAAACAGTAATATCTCCACATTGCAAGGTGCAATTCTGAAATTTTTTGCTTTTTCCTGTTAATCCTAGCATGATAAAGAAGATTCAAAGAGAGTGAGATGCCAGCTCCTTTCATTCAGTCAGTAGCTTCAAACATTTCTGGTATATGAAAAACGTTTTTCAATGGCAAAAATCAATGAATATTGTAAATGCACAAACAGTAATATCTCCACATTGCAAGGTGCAATTCTGAAATTTTTTGCTTTTTCCTGCTAATCCTAGCATGATAAAGAAGATTCAAAGAGAGTGAGATGCCAGCTCCTTTCATTCAGTCAGTAGCTTCAAACATTTCTGGTATATGAAAAACATGTTTTTCAATGGCAAAAATCAATGAATATTGTAAATGCACAAACAGTAATATCTCCACATTGCACGGTGCAATTCTGAAATTTTTAGCTTTTTCCTGTTAATCCTAGCATGATAAAAAGATTCAAAGAGAGTGAGATGCCAGCTCCTTTCATTCAGTCAGTAGCTTCAAACATTTCTGGTATATGAAAAACGTTTTTCAATGGCAAAAATCAATGAATATTGTAAATGCACAAACAGTAATATCTCCACATTGCAAGGTGCAATTCTGAAATTTTTTGCTTTTTCCTGTTAATCCTAGCATGATAAAGAAGATTCAAAGAGAGTGAGATGCCAGCTCCTTTCATTCAGTCAGTAGCTTCAAACATTTCTGGTATATGAAAAACATGTTTTTCAATGGCAAAAATCAATGAATATTGTAAATGCACAAACAGTAATATCTCCGCATTGCAAGGTGCAATTCTGAAATTTTTTGCTTTTTCCTGCTAATCCTAGCATGATAAAGAAGATTCAAAGAGAGTGAGATGCCAGCTCCTTTCATTCAGTCAGTAGCTTCAAACATTTCTGGTATATGAAAAACATGTTTTTCAATGGCAAAAATCAATGAATATTCTAAATGCACAAACAGTAATATCTCCACATTGCACGGTGCAATTCTGAAATTTTTAGCTTTTTCCTGTTAATCCTAGCATGATAAAGAAGATTCAAAGAGAGTGAGATGCCAGCTCCTTTCATTCAGTCAGTAGCTTCAAACATTTCTGGTATATGAAAAACATGTTTTTCAATGGCAAAAATCAATGAATATTGTAAATGCACAAACAGTAATATCTCCACATTGCACGGTGCAATTCTGAAATTTTTAGCTTTTTCCTGTTAATCCTAGCATGATAAAGAAGATTCAAAGAGAGTGAGATGCCAGCTCCTTTCATTCAGTCAGTAGCTTCAAACATTTCTGGTATATGAAAAACGTTTTTCAATGGCAAAAATCAATGAATATTGTAAATGCACAAACAGTAATATCTCCACATTGCAAGGTGCAATTCTGAAATTTTTTGCTTTTTCCTGTTAATCCTAGCATGATAAAGAAGATTCAAAGAGAGTGAGATGCCAGCTCCTTTCATTCAGTCAGTAGCTTCAAACATTTCTGGTATATGAAAAACATGTTTTTCAATGGCAAAAATCAATGAATATTGTAAATGCACAAACAGTAATATCTCCGCATTGCAAGGTGCAATTCTGAAATTTTTTGCTTTTTCCTGCTAATCCTAGCATGATAAAGAAGATTCAAAGAGAGTGAGATGCCAGCTCCTTTCATTCAGTCAGTAGCTTCAAACATTTCTGGTATATGAAAAACATGTTTTTCAATGGCAAAAATCAATGAATATTGTAAATGCACAAACAGTAATATCTCCACATTGCAAGGTGCAATTCTGAAATTTTTTGCTTTTTCCTGTTAATCCTAGCATGATAAAGAAGATTCAAAGAGAGTGAGATGCCAGCTCCTTTCATTCAGTCAGTAGCTTCAAACATTTCTGGTATATGAAAAACATGTTTTTCAATGGCAAAAATCAATGAATATTGTAAATGCACAAACAGTAATATCTCCGCATTGCAAGGTGCAATTCTGAAATTTTTTGCTTTTTCCTGCTAATCCTAGCATGATAAAGAAGATTCAAAGAGAGTGAGATGCCAGCTCCTTTCATTCAGTCAGTAGCTTCAAACATTTCTGGTATATGAAAAACATGTTTTTCAATGGCAAAAATCAATGAATATTGTAAATGCACAAACAGTAATATCTCCACATTGCACGGTGCAATTCTGAAATTTTTAGCTTTTTCCTGTTAATCCTAGCATGATAAAGAAGATTCAAAGAGAGTGAGATGCCAGCTCCTTTCATTCAGTCAGTAGCTTCAAACATTTCTGGTATATGAAAAACATGTTTTTCAATGGCAAAAATCAATGAATATTGTAAATGCACAAACAGTAATATCTCCACATTGCACGGTGCAATTCTGAAATTTTTAGCTTTTTCCTGTTAATCCTAGCATGATAAAGAAGATTCAAAGAGAGTGAGATGCCAGCTCCTTTCATTCAGTCAGTAGCTTCAAACATTTCTGGTATATGAAAAACGTTTTTCAATGGCAAAAATCAATGAATATTGTAAATGCACAAACAGTAATATCTCCACATTGCAAGGTGCAATTCTGAAATTTTTTGCTTTTTCCTGTTAATCCTAGCATGATAAAGAAGATTCAAAGAGAGTGAGATGCCAGCTCCTTTCATTCAGTCAGTAGCTTCAAACATTTCTGGTATATGAAAAACATGTTTTTCAATGGCAAAAATCAATGAATATTGTAAATGCACAAACAGTAATATCTCCGCATTGCAAGGTGCAATTCTGAAATTTTTTGCTTTTTCCTGCTAATCCTAGCATGATAAAGAAGATTCAAAGAGAGTGAGATGCCAGCTCCTTTCATTCAGTCAGTAGCTTCAAACATTTCTGGTATATGAAAAACATGTTTTTCAATGGCAAAAATCAATGAATATTGTAAATGCACAAACAGTAATATCTCCACATTGCAAGGTGCAATTCTGAAATTTTTTGCTTTTTCCTGTTAATCCTAGCATGATAAAGAAGATTCAAAGAGAGTGAGATGCCAGCTCCTTTCATTCAGTCAGTAGCTTCAAACATTTCTGGTATATGAAAAACATGTTTTTCAATGGCAAAAATCAATGAATATTGTAAATGCACAAACAGTAATATCTCCACATTGCAAGGTGCAATTCTGAAATTTTTTGCTTTTTCCTGCTAATCCTAGCATGATAAAGATTCAAAGAGAGTGAGATGCCAGCTCCTTTCATTCAGTCAGTAGCTTCAAACATTTCTGGTATATGAAAAACGTTTTTCAATGGCAAAAATCAATGAATATTGTAAATGCACAAACAGTAATATCTCCACATTGCACGGTGCAATTCTGAAATTTTTAGCTTTTTCCTGTTAATCCTAGCATGATAAAGAAGATTCAAAGAGAGTGAGATGCCAGCTCCTTTCATTCAGTCAGTAGCTTCAAACATTTCTGGTATATGAAAAACATGTTTTTCAATGGCAAAAATCAATGAATATTGTAAATGCACAAACAGTAATATCTCCACATTGCAAGGTGCAATTCTGAAATTTTTTGCTTTTTCCTGCTAATCCTAGCATGATAAAGAAGATTCAAAGAGAGTGAGATGCCAGCTCCTTTCATTCAGTCAGTAGCTTCAAACATTTCTGGTATATGAAAAACATGTTTTTCAATGGCAAAAATCAATGAATATTGTAAATGCACAAACAGTAATATCTCCACATTGCACGGTGCAATTCTGAAATTTTTAGCTTTTTCCTGTTAATCCTAGCATGATAAAGAAGATTCAAAGAGAGTGAGATGCCAGCTCCTTTCATTCAGTCAGTAGCTTCAAACATTTCTGGTATATGAAAAACGTTTTTCAATGGCAAAAATCAATGAATATTGTAAATGCACAAACAGTAATATCTCCACATTGCAAGGTGCAATTCTGAAATTTTTTGCTTTTTCCTGTTAATCCTAGCATGATAAAGAAGATTCAAAGAGAGTGAGATGCCAGCTCCTTTCATTCAGTCAGTAGCTTCAAACATTTCTGGTATATGAAAAACATGTTTTTCAATGGCAAAAATCAATGAATATTGTAAATGCACAAACAGTAATATCTCCGCATTGCAAGGTGCAATTCTGAAATTTTTTGCTTTTTCCTGCTAATCCTAGCATGATAAAGAAGATTCAAAGAGAGTGAGATGCCAGCTCCTTTCATTCAGTCAGTAGCTTCAAACATTTCTGGTATATGAAAAACATGTTTTTCAATGGCAAAAATCAATGAATATTGTAAAAGCACAAACAGTAATATCTCCACATTGCACGGTGCAATTCTGAAATTTTTAGCTTTTTCCTGTTAATCCTAGCATGATAAAGAAGATTCAAAGAGAGTGAGATGCCAGCTCCTTTCATTCAGTCAGTAGCTTCAAACATTTCTGGTATATGAAAAACATGTTTTTCAATGGCAAAAATCAATGAATATTGTAAATGCACAAACAGTAATATCTCCACATTGCACGGTGCAATTCTGAAATTTTTAGCTTTTTCCTGTTAATCCTAGCATGATAAAGAAGATTCAAAGAGAGTGAGATGCCAGCTCCTTTCATTCAGTCAGTAGCTTCAAACATTTCTGGTATATGAAAAACGTTTTTCAATGGCAAAAATCAATGAATATTGTAAATGCACAAACAGTAATATCTCCACATTGCAAGGTGCAATTCTGAAATTTTTTGCTTTTTCCTGTTAATCCTAGCATGATAAAGAAGATTCAAAGAGAGTGAGATGCCAGCTCCTTTCATTCAGTCAGTAGCTTCAAACATTTCTGGTATATGAAAAACATGTTTTTCAATGGCAAAAATCAATGAATATTGTAAATGCACAAACAGTAATATCTCCACATTGCACGGTGCAATTCTGAAATTTTTAGCTTTTTCCTGTTAATCCTAGCATGATAAAGAAGATTCAAAGAGAGTGAGATGCCAGCTCCTTTCATTCAGTCAGTAGCTTCAAACATTTCTGGTATATGAAAAACATGTTTTTCAATGGCAAAAATCAATGAATATTGTAAATGCACAAACAGTAATATCTCCACATTGCAAGGTGCAATTCTGAAATTTTTTGCTTTTTCCTGCTAATCCTAGCATGATAAAGAAGATTCAAAGAGAGTGAGATGCCAGCTCCTTTCATTCAGTCAGTAGCTTCAAACATTTCTGGTATATGAAAAACATGTTTTTCAATGGCAAAAATCAATGAATATTGTAAATGCACAAACAGTAATATCTCCACATTGCACAGTGCAATTCTGAAATTTTTAGCTTTTTCCTGTTAATCCTAGCATGATAAAGAAGATTCAAAGAGAGTGAGATGCCAGCTCCTTTCATTCAGTCAGTAGCTTCAAACATTTCTGGTATATGAAAAACATGTTTTTCAATGGCAAAAATCAATGAATATTGTAAATGCACAAACAGTAATATCTCCACATTGCAAGGTGCAATTCTGAAATTGTTTGCTTTTTCCTGTTAATCCTAGCATGATAAAGAAGATTCAAAGAGAGTGAGATGGGGAGTGGCCTGAGCACAGGACGAGATGGCAGCTTGATCCTGAGCTCCCTGAGGGCTAAAACTACAAAGCGACGATAAAAGCAACTTAAGAAGATTTACTCGATCAATTCTTACATGGATTAACTCCCTAAAGCTTAAGGATCATCTGGATACTGAAAAGACTCTCCCTGACCCGTTATTCTGGGAGATATTTCGTTTGGAAGCAGTGAGGTGCGTCCTTGATTTCATGCCAGTCGTGGGTATTGTGACATAGACCTGCAGGCTTGCAGGTCTGTGTGTCTCTGCAAGGGGACCCTCCCTACTCCCTTCCTCTGGACCTAGGAACACTGTTTATCGGGTGCTATCGGACAATTTGCAAAGGATTCATATTTTGAGGAAGGTGGCAAGGAGCCCTTAAAGCCTGCTCTGCTGTTGTGGGAGGCCGGTGGCTGTGGGACGAGCCGATTATATACTTCAGCTTTTACAGCCTGTGCTGGGAAGTAACAAGGACCGAGTCCTAACTAGACCCACGGGACCCTGTAGCCCTGAAAACGGCCCCACTGTACTGAACCACCAGCCTGCAAGCTGTCCCTGCCTGCTATCCACCCCACTACCAGCTGCGACCGGGGGTAAGACTCCTACAGAGATACCACCGCCCGGCGCTGTACCACCCTGCTACTAGCTGCGACCAGTGACAGGACTCCGGAAGTTAAAAACACCGGCCGGCACTTTCTGTGGAGGATCGCGGACCCCGGGGACCTTCCAGATCTACAATCAAGTAAGAAGATTGTGAGACCGGAGCCCTGAGAAGTCCAGCACACGGACACCAAGCTACGGGACCTTCCTGCTTCAGGACGCCGGCAGCAGCCTGAAGACCCAGCCCTGCTCACAGCTGACGCGGCTACACAGAGGAGAGGAACTGTAGATATCATCTTAAAAGGTCAGACAAGCCCTGGCTGATGCCAGGGCTATTATCGTGACTCTGTGAGGCTATTGTCTGGGGTCTGGTGGCGGCGGTGTCCCTTTTATTTTGTGGAGCGCTCCTCCCTCTCCCTCCTGCTGACGGGCGCTGCTTGTGTCTGCGGCCGGGATCCCTGCCTCTTGCTGCGGCTGTTCCCTGGGTTCGGGGGCTGTTCCGGTGGTGGCAGTTCCCCCTCCTTAGTTCCGGAGCCGCTCCGCTCCTGTCTCCCTTCTAAAGACCGGCGCTGCCGGTGTATAGGGCTTGCCGCCCCACATCCCCCGGGGCTGATTTACAAGCGGCGGTGTCTCCCTCCTGCTTCTGGGGGGGCCGCTTTGTCCCTCCCCACTAGTAACTGACAGGTGCCACCGGTCCCCGCGCTCCGCTCCACCTATTCCCGTTGTGCCGCTCTGCTGACTGTGCCCCTCCGGTGTTGGGACCCTACAGACCCCTCTGACTGCCTCCCCCTCTTGTGCTGGTGTTGCTGCGTTCTGATCTTGCCCTTGGTCCTTCCCTGCAGCGGCACCGCTGCCCTCCTCTGCCTCATATCCATAATCAGCTGATAGATTCAATTCTCCCGCCCCCTGCTGCAGCGTCCTCTGTACTGCTGTCCATGGTGCTGATCAAATTCTCCTGCCCTCTGCTGCGGCGTAGCTCTGCACTGCTATCCATGGTGCTGATTTGAGCTGCTGTCCATGGTGCTGATTTCAGTCAAACTCTCCTGCCCCTGCTATAGCGTCGCTCTGTTCTGCTGTCCAAGGTGCTGATTTTACATTAGTTAATTCTCCTGCCTCCTGCTGCAACATCGATTTGCACTGCTGTCCATGGTGCTGATTTTATATCAGTACTGATACAGAGGTCCATTAAACATCAAACTTTGGACAAACATTTAATTGTGAGACTTGACTTTGAGGGGGGGTGGAGGATAGGAGGAATTGCTTCTGCCATATATATACTGTGATTTCGCTACCCGATATACATATAACAGTTGGTGCCCATGGAACTCTACAGATCTGCAAGTTTCCACAATAATTAGTTCTCTGTTAAGAACTATATGTGCCTTTTATTTTTATCCCTCAGGTCAAGTTTACTATTTCTCTTGATATTTTTGATTGTGATTTACATTTAAAGGATTGCATTCTAGGGGGTACATAATTCTGCAGTCTTTAAGGGTATTGATTGCCTCTTATTGGAGTGATATTTGTTTAATGCTAATTTCTTCCAGTCATTGTTCCTAGTCATTTTGCTACTCTAAAGTCTTCTATCCACTCTCTAGGTTAAATATTCCCATTGTCTTTTTGGTGTTTTCCTTATATATACACTTAGGACTTATTTTTTTTTACAATGGCGGCTAACAAAAAAAATACCCAAAAGTCTTTGGAAGCTCCCCTTAAAACTAGTGTGGTAAGAGCGAAGTCCTCCCAACGTTCTTCATTTTCAAATCCCTCAGAGGATACTGTCAATACCATTAGTCCACTTAAGTCCAGATCACCTCATAGAAATCCTGACGACAGACAGAGTTTTAAAGTAAGCTCTCCCACCAAAGACTCTGCTAAAAGTCTATTTTCTCCAAAACCACAGAGAATTCATGACGCTAAACCTGCCCCTTCCACCGTAGTTAAAGAAAAAAAAGTGGAAGAGATGGACATTTCCATCTCATCAAAGAGAAGGGATCCAGGAGCTTGGAGCAACAAATATTCCTCACTGGCCACGAGTTCGGAGGAGGAATCCTCGGACACGTCTCCCAATCCTAGTCCAGATAAGAGACGTGCCAAAAAGGACGTCTCCCCTTCGTCTTCAGACCCTACGCCTAGTGTCCCGGCCAAAATACCCATTTTTCAAGAGTTGGGAAATACCGACCTTGGTTCATACCTGGACAATCTTTTAAAGACGATTGACAGAAATATGAAACTGGGCTTTGAGAAACAGGTAGACACCATGAAATCTACTTTGGAAGCTTTTGGAGTCAAATTGGAGGAAAACACTAAAAGACTTGAAACGGTGGAGGATAAGGTAGAGTCTGTCTCTTCTGATAATTTGGAAATTAAATCCGAGCTCAAAAGACTTAGATTAAAAGTTGCGGATTTGGAGGATAGGAGTAGGAGAAATAATTTGAAGATTAGAGGCATATCTGAGGATGTTTCTCCCTCAGATATCTCGGCTTTTCTCAAAGACTTATTTCACAAGACAATCCCATCCCTTTCTGAGCAGGATCTTATCATTGATAGGGCCCATCGCTTATTTCGTCCGACCTCCATTTCCTCGGATCTTCCTAGGGATGTAATAGCTAGGTTGCATTTCTTCTCGACCAAAGAGAGAATCTTGAATTATATCAGGGAAAATAGGACTTTTCCAGAGCCTTTCTCGCACCTAAAAATCTTCTCCGATTTTTCCAAAGAAACCATGGATGCAAGAAGGTCATACAAATTGATCACAGATAGACTGAGGGATATGAATATCCCATATAGGTGGGGCTTTCCAGTAAAGTTGCTGATTTTCTTTAACCGGAAAACATTCACTCTTACAGATCCTGATGAAGGCCCCAAATTTTTTGATTTTATAAAAGACATTCCCTACAAAGTTACAAAGGCACCCCACCGCTGAAATGATAAACACTACTCCCTCGGGAGCCCTCTTTAAAAATAATCTCATTTTATCACCTCACCTAACATGCTATAATAAATTTATCATTCTTCTTATATTTAGCCTTCATGGTTTGTCCACATTATTTTTCCCCCCAATCTGAGGGAGAACCTTTTCGGTGAAGGTTCCCTCAGGAGATTTTTTGATTCGTTTTTTTTTCTTTTTCTTTGAATATTTGGTTATTGTTATTACTATCTTTGAATTAATACTAGAGATATTGTATTCCAGCTTTGATTGTCGGTTGATTTTTATTTTTTGGGAATTTGTTGGACCAACTGACCCCTCTCCTTTTGACTTACTTTAATTATTAATTTACCTATGCCTATCAAGATCATCACCTATAATGTAAGAGGCCTAAACAGTCCCAATAAGAGATTCTCCCTTTGGAAGGAATTGGGTCATCTTGGTGCTGATGTTGCGTGTCTTCAGGAGACAAGGTTTGCCGAGGGAAAACACCCTACTTTCACCCACAAACGCTACCCTCATATATTTGAATCCACTAGCGACCGGAAAAAAGCCGGTGTAGCTACAGTGATCAGAGATTCTGTCCCATTTGAGTTTTTAGATCAGCATAAAGATGTCAATGGAAGGTTCCATATATTGCTCTGTAAACTGAATAATCATGAGTGCACTGTTGTTAACCTATACGCCCCAAATAAAAAGCAAATACCCTTTTTGAATAAGGTTTTTAGAAAGGTTGAAGAGGTTAGGAGAGGCGAATTGATTTTTTTGGGAGACTTCAACATGGTCCCGGACGGGCATATGGACTCTTCCTCCCCCAGCCGTCATTTATACCCGACGCTAAATAATTGGCTTTTTAAAAATGAACTATTTGATACATTTAGATGTCTGCAAACTACCTCCAAAGAATTCTCCCATTTTTCGGATGCGCACCAAACGGCCTCTAGAATAGACTTAATAATAACTGACGTTTTTTCTTTACCCAAATTCTCTAACGTATCTATAGGCCTTAGGTCTCTTTCAGATCATGCCCCTACGTCATGTGAAATTCATATTGGTCCTCTTATTAAAAATGGATTTCTTTGGAAATGTAGATCTTCACTTATTCATAACCCCAAAAACAAAAAAATTATTGAAAAAGCTATTTCTGATTATTTTAGGGAGAACGATACCCCAGATTTATCTAATCCCTTCTCCAGCTGGTGCGCTCACAAGGCCGTCCTTCGTGGTGTACTAATGCAGATATCCTCATCTGAAAAAAAAGAAAAAAGATCAAAAATTAATTCTCTTCAAAAACTGATTAGGGAAAAAGAATTAGAGCAAATTAATCTTCCTTCCCCTTCCCCAATAATTCAAAAAGAACTCTCAAATTTAAGGGTAGAGCTAAAATCAGAAATTTCTTCCTCCTATGATGCAATTATTCGGAAATCAAAATTTAATTACTATGCGGCTCTAAATAAACCTACCCGCTTTATGGCCCGCCTAGTCAAATGTAAAAGAGCAATTAATAGAATAGATAAAATAAAAAACAATAGTGGAATAACGTTTTGCCACCCTAAAGATATAGTGAACCAGTTTGCAAATTTTTACAAAAAACTCTACAACATCAAAACTGATCCTCTAATTTCCCATCCTCACCCAGATGCAATCAACAAATTTTTATCCTCCATTAATCTACCGAAATTGAGCCCTCTGGATCACGAGTCATTGAATAAGCCTTTTTCTAACCTTGAAATTATTAACACAATAAAGCAACTTAAAGATTTCAAGGCTCCGGGTCCAGATGGGTTCATTAATGAGTATTATAAAACTTTTTGTGACCTACTTTCTTCCCCTCTCACGAAAATTTTCAATCATGCTTCCTCAATAAGCTCCTTCCCCTCAGAAATGCTGGAAGCCACCATTACCCTAATACCCAAGTCTAAGGATGAGAGAGATAATGTTAAAAATTATAGGCCCATTTCGCTAATTAACACTGATATTAAGATATATTCGAAAATTCTGGCCAATCGTTTATCGACTATTCTCCCATCTCTCATCAACGATGATCAGATTGGCTTCGTTGGTGGGAGGCAAGCAACTGATGGCTCTAGAAGACTTCTGAATATTATTAAGGTGATAAATACGGCGAAACTCCCAACTTCATTGCTTGCTTTAGACGCTGAAAAAGCTTTCGACAGGTTAAATTGGCTATACCTTAAACTCACCCTTATTAAATTCGGTTTTGATAACAAATTTCTCTCTTCAATTATGGCCCTCTATTCTAACCCCCAAGCAAAAATTTATGTTAACAATTATCTCTCAAATCCAATCCCTATCACAAATGGTACTAGACAGGGTTGCCCACTTTCCCCCCTTCTCTTTGTCCTGGCTATGGAGCCTTTGGCACAGAGGATTAGAGAAAACACTGACATTAGGGGGATTTCTACCCCATCTCGAGAATTTAAAATTGGCCTCTTTGCAGATGATGTTATGCTTTCCTTGCTGGACCCAGTAAATTCGGTTGCGGAAGTTTCGAAGGTTCTAGAACTATTCTCTCAGATTTCTTATTTTAAGATCAATAATGAGAAGTCTAAACTTTTAAACATTAATCTGGACCGTCAGACGAGAGAGGTTTTACACTCGAGATTTTCCTTCGGTTTGGCTAAACGCAATCTGACTTATTTGGGGATCAGTATTGGTAAAACTATTAACTCAACAATTTCTGACAACCTGGTTCTGATTGAGGATATCGTCCGTGGAGATTTGATGGAATTTTTGAAAAGAGATTTGTCATGGTGGGGTAGAGTCCTCTCTATTAAGATGTTTGTTCTACCCAAAATCTTGTATTTTTTCCGCAACTTACCTTTAACTATTTCTCACATCTTTATTCAAAAAATTCAAAATCAGATTAATTCCTATGTCTGGGATAATAAACGTGCGAGGATATCTGCAGATATATTGTACAAGAATAAGTGCAACGGAGGTCTGAGCCACCCTAATATTTCCGCTTACTATTTGGCAAACCTCATCAAACAGAGCAGTAATTGGTTTAATTCTGACAGTCCCCCAGCTTGGATGACTCTGGAGACCTTCTTAAATAATGGTTCTTCTCCCCGTGAATTGTTACTTAGGCATCTCTTTAAACAGTCCACTCATGATTCTTCCCATCCTATTTTCCAGGCGATTATTGACGCCTGGAAAAACATCGCCAAAAGAAAGAAAAAGAGTCCCCTAAGAGATTCTGATAGGGATAAGTTTTCTTTTGTCAAAAATTTTCCAATTGGTTTTGTTGCTGATCTGTATAACTCTTCCATTCCAGATCAATGGGACAATAAAGGGTTAAGGAAAATTGGAGACTTCTATGAAGCTTCTGCCTTTATTCCTTTCCAAACTCTTAAAAAAAGATTCAACTTACCTTCCTCTGATTTCTTTTTATACTCTCATTTAAAGAGCATTATTCTGGAATTTATTTCTGGTAAACTTATTGTTTCTGAAACCTCGGTGAACCTGTTAAGCAACCCATCCCACAAAATTTTTTGGAGCCTGAGACACATATATAACAGCTTCAATAATGATCTTTCCTTCCAAAAACACCTCTACATGATACGCTGGGAAAAAGATCTAAAACTCAATTTCCAATCCGATCAATGGGAGAGTGCTGTTCTTTTTTCTCAGGCCTCTAATATATCTATGCCCTTACAAGAGGCTTACTTCAAAATTCTAACCAGATGGTATTACACTCCAATCAGGCTTCACCATATAAAGCCCAGTAACTCTCCCCTTTGTTGGAGGGAGTGCGGCCTTAGGGGAGATCTTTTACATCTCTTTTGGAGCTGCCCTAAAATCCGGAATCTATGGGCTCAGATCTCTTCTTTGGTAGATGACCTTTTAGGCAGACCTGTAGTATTGACCCCTCAAATGGCTTTACTATCCTTAGATCTTGAACCATATAAGTCGTTTGAAAGATCTTTGGTGATTCACTTATTTTCAGTGTGTAAGAACGCATTGGCTTTTTATTGGAGAAAGTCACATGTCCCCACTTTGGAGGACTTAGTTGATAAGATGAATCTCCATAGAATATTTGAACTAAGATTTGCCCTTATCAACAATAATTTACTTAAATTTTCTAGGAAGTGGGATATTTGGCTCACTAAATTCCCTCAACCCTCTCATAACGCTGGAACATCTTAATGTGTGTCGTGTTTAGCTCATTAATATGTTTAATTTTTGCTAATGATAGTAATGTGTGTTTAAAGTGTTCAAATTTCTGCATTATCGTATATACTATTTGACGAACAAATTTCTCCCATCTTTCCTGATTATCCATTCCTGTTTGTTCCCTTTCCCTTTCCCTTCCCTCAGAATTTTTCCCTTATTATGAATATTCTTTTGTCACTACTTTTATGCTACGTGTGTTATTCCCCTGTTAAATTGTTTATTAAAAATAAAAAAATATGGTAAAACAAAGAGAGTGAGATGCCAGCTCCTTTCATTCAGTCAGTAGCTTCAAACATTTCTGGTATATGAAAAACATGTTTTTCAATGGCAAAAATCAATGAATATTGTAAATGCACAAACAGTAATATCTCCACATTGCAAGGTGCAATTCTGAAATTTTTTGCTTTTTCCTGCTAATCCTAGCATGATAAAGAAGATTCAAAGAGAGTGAGATGCCAGCTCCTTTCATTCAGTCAGTAGCTTCAAACATTTCTGGTATATGAAAAACGTTTTTCAATGGCAAAAATCAATGAATATTGTAAATGCACAAACAGTAATATCTCCACATTGCAAGGTGCAATTCTGAAATTTTTTGCTTTTTCCTGTTAATCCTAGCATGATAAAGAAGATTCAAAGAGAGTGAGATGCCAGCTCCTTTCATTCAATCAGTAGCTTCAAACATTTCTGGTATATGAAAAACATGTTTTTCAATGGCAAAAATCAATGAATATTGTAAATGCACAAACAGTAATATCTCCGCATTGCAAGGTGCAATTCTGAAATTTTTTGCTTTTTCCTGCTAATCCTAGCATGATAAAGAAGATTCAAAGAGAGTGAGATGCCAGCTCCTTTCATTCAGTCAGTAGCTTCAAACATTTCTGGTATATGAAAAACATGTTTTTCAATGGCAAAAATCAATGAATATTGTAAATGCACAAACAGTAATATCTCCACATTGCACGGTGCAATTCTGAAATTTTTAGCTTTTTCCTGCTAATCCTAGCATGATAAAGAAGATTCAAAGAGAGTGAGATGCCAGCTCCTTTCATTCAGTCAGTAGCTTCAAACATTTCTGGTATATGAAAAACATGTTTTTCAATGGCAAAAATCAATGAATATTGTAAATGCACAAACAGTAATATCTCCACATTGCAAGGTGCAATTCTGAAATTTTTTGCTTTTTCCTGCTAATCCTAGCATGATAAAGAAGATTCAAAGAGAGTGAGATGCCAGCTCCTTTCATTCAGTCAGTAGCTTCAAACATTTCTGGTATATGAAAAACATGTTTTTCAATGGCAAAAATCAATGAATATTGTAAATGCACAAACAGTAATATCTCCACATTGCACGGTGCAATTCTGAAATTTTTAGCTTTTTCCTGTTAATCCTAGCATGATAAAGAAGATTCAAAGAGAGTGAGATGCCAGCTCCTTTCATTCAGTCAGTAGCTTCAAACATTTCTGGTATATGAAAAACATGTTTTTCAATGGCAAAAATCAATGAATATTGTAAATGCACAAACAGTAATATCTCCACATTGCACGGTGCAATTCTGAAATTTTTACCTTTTTCCTGTTAATCCTAGCATGATAAAGAAGATTCAAAGAGAGTGAGATGCCAGCTCCTTTCATTCAGTCAGTAGCTTCAAACATTTCTGGTATATGAATAACATGATGTTTTTCAATGGCAAAAATCAATGAATATTGTAAATGCACAAACAGTAATATCTCCGCATTGCAAGGTGCAATTCTGAAATTTTTTGCTTTTTCCTGCTAATCCTAGCATGATAAAGAAGATTCAAAGAGAGTGAGATGCCAGCTCCTTTCTTTCAGTCAGTAGCTTCAAACATTTCTGGTATATGAAAAACATGTTTTTCAATGGCAAAAATCAATGAATATTGTAAATGCACAAACAGTAATATCTCCACATTGCACGGTGCAATTCTGAAATTTTTAGCTTTTTCCTGTTAATCCTAGCATGATAAAGAAGATTCAAAGAGAGTGAGATGCCAGCTCCTTTCATTCAGTCAGTAGCTTCAAACATTTCTGGTATATGAAAAACATGTTTTTCAATGGCAAAAATCAATGAATATTGTAAATGCACAAACAGTAATATCTCCACATTGCAAGGTGCAATTCTGAAATTTTTTGCTTTTTCCTGCTAATCCTAGCATGATAAAGAAGATTCAAAGAGAGTGAGATGCCAGCTCCTTTCATTCAGTCAGTAGCTTCAAACATTTCTGGTATATGAAAAACATGTTTTTCAATGGCAAAAATCAATGAATATTGTAAATGCACAAACAGTAATATCTCCACATTGCAAGGTGCAATTCTGAAATTTTTTGCTTTTTCCTGTTAATCCTAGCATGATAAAGAAGATTCAAAGAGAGTGAGATGCCAGCTCCTTTCATTCAGTCAGTAGCTTCAAACATTTCTGGTATATGAAAAACATGTTTTTCAATGGCAAAAATCAATGAATATTGTAAATGCACAAACAGTAATATCTCCACATTGCAAGGTGCAATTCTGAAATTTTTTGCTTTTTCCTGCTAATCCTAGCATGATAAAGAAGATTCAAAGAGAGTGAGATGCCAGCTCCTTTCATTCAGTCAGTAGCTTCAAACATTTCTGGTATATGAAAAACGTTTTTCAATGGCAAAAATCAATGAATATTGTAAATGCACAAACAGTAATATCTCCACATTGCAAGGTGCAATTCTGAAATTTTTTGCTTTTTCCTGTTAATCCTAGCATGATAAAGAAGATTCAAAGAGAGTGAGATGCCAGCTCCTTTCATTCAGTCAGTAGCTTCAAACATTTCTGGTATATGAAAAACATGTTTTTCAATGGCAAAAATCAATGAATATTGTAAATGCACAAACAGTAATATCTCCGCATTGCAAGGTGCAATTCTGAAATTTTTTGCTTTTTCCTGCTAATCCTAGCATGATAAAGAAGATTCAAAGAGAGTGAGATGCCAGCTCCTTTCATTCAGTCAGTAGCTTCAAACATTTCTGGTATATGAAAAACATGTTTTTCAATGGCAAAAATCAATGAATATTGTAAATGCACAAACAGTAATATCTCCACATTGCACGGTGCAATTCTGAAATTTTTAGCTTTTTCCTGTTAATCCTAGCATGATAAAGAAGATTCAAAGAGAGTGAGATGCCAGCTCCTTTCATTCAGTCAGTAGCTTCAAACATTTCTGGTATATGAAAAACATGTTTTTCAATGGCAAAAATCAATGAATATTGTAAATGCACAAACAGTAATATCTCCACATTGCAAGGTGCAATTCTGAAATTTTTTGCTTTTTCCTGCTAATCCTAGCATGATAAAGAAGATTCAAAGAGAGTGAGATGCCAGCTCCTTTCATTCAGTCAGTAGCTTCAAACATTTCTGGTATATGAAAAACATGTTTTTCAATGGCAAAAATCAATGAATATTGTAAATGCACAAACAGTAATATCTCCACATTGCACGGTGCAATTCTGAAATTTTTTGCTTTTTCCTGTTAATCCTAGCATGATAAAGAAGATTCAAAGAGAGTGAGATGCCAGCTCCTTTCATTCAGTCAGTAGCTTCAAACATTTCTGGTATATGAAAAACATGTTTTTCAATGGCAAAAATCAATGAATATTGTAAATGCACAAACAGTAATATCTCCACATTGCACGGTGCAATTCTGAAATTTTTAGCTTTTTCCTGTTAATCCTAGCATGATAAAGAAGATTCAAAGAGAGTGAGATGCCAGCTCCTTTCATTCAGTCAGTAGCTTCAAACATTTCTGGTATATGAAAAACATGTTTTTCAATGGCAAAAATCAATGAATATTGTAAATGCACAAACAGTAATATCTCCACATTGCAAGGTGCAATTCTGAAATTTTTTGCTTTTTCCTGCTAATCCTAGCATGATAAAGAAGATTCAAAGAGAGTGAGATGCCAGCTCCTTTCATTCAGTCAGTAGCTTCAAACATTTCTGGTATATGAAAAACGTTTTTCAATGGCAAAAATCAATGAATATTGTAAATGCACAAACAGTAATATCTCCACATTGCACGGTGCAATTCTGAAATTTTTACCTTTTTCCTGTTAATCCTAGCATGATAAAGAAGATTCAAAGAGAGTGAGATGCCAGCTCCTTTCATTCAGTCAGTAGCTTCAAACATTTCTGGTATATGAAAAACATGTTTTTCAATGGCAAAAATCAATGAATATTGTAAATGCACAAACAGTAATATCTCCACATTGCAAGGTGCAATTCTGAAATTTTTTGCTTTTTCCTGCTAATCCTAGCATGATAAAGAAGATTCAAAGAGAGTGAGATGCCAGCTCCTTTCATTCAGTCAGTAGCTTCAAACATTTCTGGTATATGAAAAACATGTTTTTCAATGGCAAAAATCAATGAATATTGTAAATGCACAAACAGTAATTTATCCGCATTGCAAGGTGCAATTCTGAAATTTTTTGCTTTTTCCTGCTCCTCTTAGCATGATAAAGAAGATTCAAAGAGAGTGAGATGCCAGCTCCTTTCATTCAGTCAGTAGCTTCAAACATTTCTGGTATATGAATAACATGATGTTTTTCAATGGCAAAAATCAATGAATATTGTAAATGCACAAACAGTAATTTCTCCGCATTGCAAGGTGCAATTCTGAAATTTTTTGCTTTTTCCTGCTCCTCTTAGCATGATAAAGAAGATTCAAAGAGAGTGAGATGCCAGCTCCTTTCATTCAGTCAGTAGCTTCAATCATTTCTGGACGTTTTTCAATGGCAAAAATCAATGAATATTGTAAATGCACAAACAGTAATTTCTCCGCATTGCAAGGTGCAATTCTGAAATTTTTTGCTTTTTCCTGCTCCTCTTAGCATGATAAAGAAGATTCAAAGAGAGTGAGATGCCAGCTCCTTTCATTCAGTCAGTAGCTTCAAACATTTCTGGTATATGAATAACATGGTTTTTCAATGGCAAAAATCAATGAATATTGTAAATGCACAAACAGTAATATCTCCACATTGCAAGGTGCAATTCTGAAATTTTTTGCTTTTTCCTGCTAATCCTAGCATGATAAAGAAGATTCAAAGAGAGTGAGATGCCAGCTCCTTTCATTCAGTCAGTAGCTTCAAACATTTCTGGTATATGAAAAACATGTTTTTCAATGGCAAAAATCAATGAATATTGTAAATGCACAAACAGTAATTTATCCGCATTGCAAGGTGCAATTCTGAAATTTTTTGCTTTTTCCTGCTCCTCTTAGCATGATAAAGAAGATTCAAAGAGAGTGAGATGCCAGCTCCTTTCATTCAGTCAGTAGCTTCAAACATTTCTGGTATATGAAAAACATGTTTTTCAATGGCAAAAATCAATGAATATTGTAAATGCACAAACAGTAATATCTCCACATTGCACGGTGCAATTCTGAAATTTTTAGCTTTTTCCTGTTAATCCTAGCATGATAAAGAAGATTCAAAGAGAGTGAGATGCCAGCTCCTTTCATTCATTCAGTAGCTTCAAACATTTCTGGTATATGAAAAACATGTTTTTCAATGGCAAAAATCAATGAATATTGTAAATGCACAAACAGTAATATCTCCACATTGCACGGTGCAATTCTGAAATTTTTACCTTTTTCCTGTTAATCCTAGCATGATAAAGAAGATTCAAAGAGAGTGAGATGCCAGCTCCTTTCATTCAGTCAGTAGCTTCAAACATTTCTGGTATATGAAAAACATGTTTTTCAATGGCAAAAATCAATGAATATTGTAAATGCACAAACAGTAATATCTCCACATTGCAAGGTGCAATTCTGAAATTTTTTGCTTTTTCCTGTTAATCCTAGCATGATAAAGAAGATTCAAAGAGAGTGAGATGCCAGCTCCTTTCATTCAGTCAGTAGCTTCAAACATTTCTGGTATATGAAAAACATGTTTTTCAATGGCAAAAATCAATGAATATTGTAAATGCACAAACAGTAATATCTCCACATTGCAAGGTGCAATTCTGAAATTTTTTGCTTTTTCCTGCTAATCCTAGCATGATAAAGAAGATTCAAAGAGAGTGAGATGCCAGCTCCTTTCATTCAGTCAGTAGCTTCAAACATTTCTGGTATATGAAAAACGTTTTTCAATGGCAAAAATCAATGAATATTGTAAATGCACAAACAGTAATATCTCCACATTGCAAGGTGCAATTCTGAAATTTTTGGCTTTTTCCTGCTAATCCTAGCATGATAAAGAAGATTCAAAGAGAGTGAGATGCCAGCTCCTTTCATTCAGTCAGTAGCTTCAAACATTTCTGGTATATGAAAAACATGTTTTTCAATGGCAAAAATCAATGAATATTGTAAATGCACAAACAGTAATATCTCCACATTGCACGGTGCAATTCTGAAATTTTTAGCTTTTTCCTGTTAATCCTAGCATGATAAAGAAGATTCAAAGAGAGTGAGATGCCAGCTCCTTTCATTCAGTCAGTAGCTTCAAACATTTCTGGTATATGAAAAACGTTTTTCAATGGCAAAAATCAATGAATATTGTAAATGCACAAACAGTAATATCTCCACATTGCAAGGTGCAATTCTGAAATTTTTTGCTTTTTCCTGTTAATCCTAGCATGATAAAGAAGATTCAAAGAGAGTGAGATGCCAGCTCCTTTCATTCAGTCAGTAGCTTCAAACATTTCTGGTATATGAAAAACATGTTTTTCAATGGCAAAAATCAATGAATATTGTAAATGCACAAACAGTAATATCTCCGCATTGCAAGGTGCAATTCTGAAATTTTTTGCTTTTTCCTGCTAATCCTAGCATGATAAAGAAGATTCAAAGAGAGTGAGATGCCAGCTCCTTTCTTTCAGTCAGTAGCTTCAAACATTTCTGGTATATGAAAAACATGTTTTTCAATGGCAAAAATCAATGAATATTGTAAATGCACAAACAGTAATATCTCCACATTGCACGGTGCAATTCTGAAATTTTTAGCTTTTTCCTGTTAATCCTAGCATGATAAAGAAGATTCAAAGAGAGTGAGATGCCAGCTCCTTTCATTCAGTCAGTAGCTTCAAACATTTCTGGTATATGAAAAACATGTTTTTCAATGGCAAAAATCAATGAATATTGTAAATGCACAAACAGTAATATCTCCACATTGCAAGGTGCAATTCTGAAATTTTTTGCTTTTTCCTGCTAATCCTAGCATGATAAAGAAGATTCAAAGAGAGTGAGATGCCAGCTCCTTTCATTCAGTCAGTAGCTTCAAACATTTCTGGTATATGAAAAACATGTTTTTCAATGGCAAAAATCAATGAATATTGTAAATGCACAAACAGTAATATCTCCACATTGCAAGGTGCAATTCTGAAATTTTTTGCTTTTTCCTGTTAATCCTAGCATGATAAAGAAGATTCAAAGAGAGTGAGATGCCAGCTCCTTTCATTCAGTCAGTAGCTTCAAACATTTCTGGTATATGAAAAACATGTTTTTCAATGGCAAAAATCAATGAATATTGTAAATGCACAAACAGTAATATCTCCACATTGCAAGGTGCAATTCTGAAATTTTTTGCTTTTTCCTGCTAATCCTAGCATGATAAAGAAGATTCAAAGAGAGTGAGATGCCAGCTCCTTTCATTCAGTCAGTAGCTTCAAACATTTCTGGTATATGAAAAACGTTTTTCAATGGCAAAAATCAATGAATATTGTAAATGCACAAACAGTAATATCTCCACATTGCAAGGTGCAATTCTGAAATTTTTTGCTTTTTCCTGTTAATCCTAGCATGATAAAGAAGATTCAAAGAGAGTGAGATGCCAGCTCCTTTCATTCAGTCAGTAGCTTCAAACATTTCTGGTATATGAAAAACATGTTTTTCAATGGCAAAAATCAATGAATATTGTAAATGCACAAACAGTAATATCTCCGCATTGCAAGGTGCAATTCTGAAATTTTTTGCTTTTTCCTGCTAATCCTAGCATGATAAAGAAGATTCAAAGAGAGTGAGATGCCAGCTCCTTTCATTCAGTCAGTAGCTTCAAACATTTCTGGTATATGAAAAACATGTTTTTCAATGGCAAAAATCAATGAATATTGTAAATGCACAAACAGTAATATCTCCACATTGCACGGTGCAATTCTGAAATTTTTAGCTTTTTCCTGTTAATCCTAGCATGATAAAGAAGATTCAAAGAGAGTGAGATGCCAGCTCCTTTCATTCAGTCAGTAGCTTCAAACATTTCTGGTATATGAAAAACATGTTTTTCAATGGCAAAAATCAATGAATATTGTAAATGCACAAACAGTAATATCTCCACATTGCAAGGTGCAATTCTGAAATTTTTTGCTTTTTCCTGCTAATCCTAGCATGATAAAGAAGATTCAAAGAGAGTGAGATGCCAGCTCCTTTCATTCAGTCAGTAGCTTCAAACATTTCTGGTATATGAAAAACATGTTTTTCAATGGCAAAAATCAATGAATATTGTAAATGCACAAACAGTAATATCTCCACATTGCACGGTGCAATTCTGAAATTTTTTGCTTTTTCCTGTTAATCCTAGCATGATAAAGAAGATTCAAAGAGAGTGAGATGCCAGCTCCTTTCATTCAGTCAGTAGCTTCAAACATTTCTGGTATATGAAAAACATGTTTTTCAATGGCAAAAATCAATGAATATTGTAAATGCACAAACAGTAATATCTCCACATTGCACGGTGCAATTCTGAAATTTTTAGCTTTTTCCTGTTAATCCTAGCATGATAAAGAAGATTCAAAGAGAGTGAGATGCCAGCTCCTTTCATTCAGTCAGTAGCTTCAAACATTTCTGGTATATGAAAAACATGTTTTTCAATGGCAAAAATCAATGAATATTGTAAATGCACAAACAGTAATATCTCCACATTGCAAGGTGCAATTCTGAAATTTTTTGCTTTTTCCTGCTAATCCTAGCATGATAAAGAAGATTCAAAGAGAGTGAGATGCCAGCTCCTTTCATTCAGTCAGTAGCTTCAAACATTTCTGGTATATGAAAAACGTTTTTCAATGGCAAAAATCAATGAATATTGTAAATGCACAAACAGTAATATCTCCACATTGCACGGTGCAATTCTGAAATTTTTACCTTTTTCCTGTTAATCCTAGCATGATAAAGAAGATTCAAAGAGAGTGAGATGCCAGCTCCTTTCATTCAGTCAGTAGCTTCAAACATTTCTGGTATATGAAAAACATGTTTTTCAATGGCAAAAATCAATGAATATTGTAAATGCACAAACAGTAATATCTCCACATTGCAAGGTGCAATTCTGAAATTTTTTGCTTTTTCCTGCTAATCCTAGCATGATAAAGAAGATTCAAAGAGAGTGAGATGCCAGCTCCTTTCATTCAGTCAGTAGCTTCAAACATTTCTGGTATATGAAAAACGTTTTTCAATGGCAAAAATCAATGAATATTGTAAATGCACAAACAGTAATTTATCCGCATTGCAAGGTGCAATTCTGAAATTTTTTGCTTTTTCCTGCTCCTCTTAGCATGATAAAGAAGATTCAAAGAGAGTGAGATGCCAGCTCCTTTCATTCAGTCAGTAGCTTCAAACATTTCTGGTATATGAATAACATGATGTTTTTCAATGGCAAAAATCAATGAATATTGTAAATGCACAAACAGTAATTTCTCCGCATTGCAAGGTGCAATTCTGAAATTTTTTGCTTTTTCCTGCTCCTCTTAGCATGATAAAGAAGATTCAAAGAGAGTGAGATGCCAGCTCCTTTCATTCAGTCAGTAGCTTCAATCATTTCTGGACGTTTTTCAATGGCAAAAATCAATGAATATTGTAAATGCACAAACAGTAATTTCTCCGCATTGCAAGGTGCAATTCTGAAATTTTTTGCTTTTTCCTGCTCCTCTTAGCATGATAAAGAAGATTCAAAGAGAGTGAGATGCCAGCTCCTTTCATTCAGTCAGTAGCTTCAAACATTTCTGGTATATGAATAACATGATGTTTTTCAATGGCAAAAATCAATGAATATTGTAAATGCACAAACAGTAATTTCTCCGCATTGCAAGGTGCAATTCTGAAATTTTTTGCTTTTTCCTGCTCCTCTTAGCATGATAAAGAAGATTCAAAGAGAGTGAGATGCCAGCTCCTTTCATTCAGTCAGTAGCTTCAATCATTTCTGGACGTTTTTCAATGGCAAAAATCAATGAATATTGTAAATGCACAAACAGTAATTTCTCCGCATTGCAAGGTGCAATTCTGAAAATTTTTGCTTTTTCCTGCTCATCTTAGCATGATAAAGAAGTTTCAAAGAGAGTGAGATGCCAGCTCCTTTCATTCAGTCAGTAGCTTCAATCATTTCTGGACGTTTTTCAATGGCAAAAATCAATGAATATTGTAAATGCACAAACAGTAATTTCTCCGCATTGCAAGGTGCAATTCTGAAATTTTTTGCTTTTTCCTGCTCCTCTTAGCATGATAAACAAGATTCAAAGAGAGTGAGATGCCAGCTCCTTTCATTCAGTCAGTAGCTTCAATCATTTCTGGACGTTTTTCAATGGCAAAAATCAATGAATATTGTAAATGCACAAACAGTAATTTATCCGCATTGCAAGGTGCAATTCTGAAATTTTTTGCTTTTTCCTGCTCCTCTTAGCATGATAAAGAAGATTCAAAGAGAGTGAGATGCCAGCTCCTTTCATTCAGTCAGTAGCTTCAAACATTTCTGGTATATGAATAACATGATGTTTTTCAATGGCAAAAATCAATGAATATTGTAAATGCACAAACAGTAATTTCTCCGCATTGCAAGGTGCAATTCTGAAATTTTTTGCTTTTTCCTGCTCCTCTTAGCATGATAAAGAAGATTCAAAGAGAGTGAGATGCCAGCTCCTTTCATTCCGTCAGTAGCTTCAATCATTTCTGGACGTTTTTCAATGGCAAAAATCAATGAATATTGTAAATGCACAAGCAGTAATTTCTCCGCATTGCAAGGTGCAATTCTGAAATTTTTTGCTTTTTCCTGCTCCTCTTAGCATTATGAAGAAGATTCAAAGAGAGTGAGATGCCAGCTCCTTTCATTCAGTCAGTAGCTTCAAACATTTCTGGTATATGAAAAACATGTTTTTCAATGGCAAAAATCAATGAATATTGTAAATGCACAAACAGTAATATCTCCACATTGCAAGGTGCAATTCTGAAATTTTTTGCTTTTTCCTGCTAATCCTAGCATGATAAAGAAGATTCAAAGAGAGTGAGATGCCAGCTCCTTTCATTCAGTCAGTAGCTTCAAACATTTCTGGTATATGAAAAACGTTTTTCAATGGCAAAAATCAATGAATATTGTAAATGCACAAACAGTAATATCTCCACATTGCAAGGTGCAATTCTGAAATTTTTTGCTTTTTCCTGCTAATCCTAGCATGATAAAGAAGATTCAAAGAGAGTGAGATGCCAGCTCCTTTCATTCAGTCAGTAGCTTCAAACATTTCTGGTATATGAAAAACGTTTTTCAATGGCAAAAATCAATGAATATTGTAAATGCACAAACAGTAATATCTCCACATTGCAAGGTGCAATTCTGAAATTTTTTGCTTTTTCCTGTTAATCCTAGCATGATAAAGAAGATTCAAAGAGAGTGAGATGCCAGCTCCTTTCATTCAGTCAGTAGCTTCAAACATTTCTGGTATATGAAAAACGTTTTTCAATGGCAAAAATCAATGAATATTGTAAATGCACAAACAGTAATATCTCCGCATTGCAAGGTGCAATTCTGAAATTTTTTGCTTTTTCCTGCTAATCCTAGCATGATAAAGAAGATTCAAAGAGAGTGAGATGCCAGCTCCTTTCTTTCAGTCAGTAGCTTCAAACATTTCTGGTATATGAAAAACATGTTTTTCAATGGCAAAAATCAATGAATATTGTAAATGCACAAACAGTAATATCTCCACATTGCACGGTGCAATTCTGAAATTTTTAGCTTTTTCCTGTTAATCCTAGCATGATAAAGAAGATTCAAAGAGAGTGAGATGCCAGCTCCTTTCATTCAGTCAGTAGCTTCAAACATTTCTGGTATATGAAAAACATGTTTTTCAATGGCAAAAATCAATGAATATTTTAAATGCACAAACAGTAATATCTCCACATTGCAAGGTGCAATTCTGAAATTTTTTGCTTTTTCCTGCTAATCCTAGCATGATAAAGAAGATTCAAAGAGAGTGAGATGCCAGCTCCTTTCATTCAGTCAGTAGCTTCAAACATTTCTGGTATATGAAAAACATGTTTTTCAATGGCAAAAATCAATGAATATTGTAAATGCACAAACAGTAATATCTCCACATTGCAAGGTGCAATTCTGAAATTTTTTGCTTTTTCCTGTTAATCCTAGCATGATAAAGAAGATTCAAAGAGAGTGAGATGCCAGCTCCTTTCATTCAGTCAGTAGCTTCAAACATTTCTGGTATATGAAAAACATGTTTTTCAATGGCAAAAATCAATGAATATTGTAAATGCACAAACAGTAATATCTCCACATTGCAAGGTGCAATTCTGAAATTTTTTGCTTTTTCCTGCTAATCCTAGCATGATAAAGAAGATTCAAAGAGAGTGAGATGCCAGCTCCTTTCATTCAGTCAGTAGCTTCAAACATTTCTGGTATATGAAAAACGTTTTTCAATGGCAAAAATCAATGAATATTGTAAATGCACAAACAGTAATATCTCCACATTGCAAGGTGCAATTCTGAAATTTTTTGCTTTTTCCTGTTAATCCTAGCATGATAAAGAAGATTCAAAGAGAGTGAGATGCCAGCTCCTTTCATTCAGTCAGTAGCTTCAAACATTTCTGGTATATGAAAAACATGTTTTTCAATGGCAAAAATCAATGAATATTGTAAATGCACAAACAGTAATATCTCCGCATTGCAAGGTGCAATTCTGAAATTTTTTGCTTTTTCCTGCTAATCCTAGCATGATAAAGAAGATTCAAAGAGAGTGAGATGCCAGCTCCTTTCATTCAGTCAGTAGCTTCAAACATTTCTGGTATATGAAAAACATGTTTTTCAATGGCAAAAATCAATGAATATTGTAAATGCACAAACAGTAATATCTCCACATTGCACGGTGCAATTCTGAAATTTTTAGCTTTTTCCTGTTAATCCTAGCATGATAAAGAAGATTCAAAGAGAGTGAGATGCCAGCTCCTTTCATTCAGTCAGTAGCTTCAAACATTTCTGGTATATGAAAAACATGTTTTTCAATGGCAAAAATCAATGAATATTGTAAATGCACAAACAGTAATATCTCCACATTGCAAGGTGCAATTCTGAAATTTTTTGCTTTTTCCTGCTAATCCTAGCATGATAAAGAAGATTCAAAGAGAGTGAGATGCCAGCTCCTTTCATTCAGTCAGTAGCTTCAAACATTTCTGGTATATGAAAAACATGTTTTTCAATGGCAAAAATCAATGAATATTGTAAATGCACAAACAGTAATATCTCCACATTGCACGGTGCAATTCTGAAATTTTTTGCTTTTTCCTGTTAATCCTAGCATGATAAAGAAGATTCAAAGAGAGTGAGATGCCAGCTCCTTTCATTCAGTCAGTAGCTTCAAACATTTCTGGTATATGAAAAACATGTTTTTCAATGGCAAAAATCAATGAATATTGTAAATGCACAAACAGTAATATCTCCACATTGCACGGTGCAATTCTGAAATTTTTAGCTTTTTCCTGTTAATCCTAGCATGATAAAGAAGATTCAAAGAGAGTGAGATGCCAGCTCCTTTCATTCAGTCAGTAGCTTCAAACATTTCTGGTATATGAAAAACATGTTTTTCAATGGCAAAAATCAATGAATATTGTAAATGCACAAACAGTAATATCTCCACATTGCAAGGTGCAATTCTGAAATTTTTTGCTTTTTCCTGCTAATCCTAGCATGATAAAGAAGATTCAAAGAGAGTGAGATGCCAGCTCCTTTCATTCAGTCAGTAGCTTCAAACATTTCTGGTATATGAAAAACGTTTTTCAATGGCAAAAATCAATGAATATTGTAAATGCACAAACAGTAATATCTCCACATTGCACGGTGCAATTCTGAAATTTTTAGCTTTTTCCTGTTAATCCTAGCATGATAAAGAAGATTCAAAGAGAGTGAGATGCCAGCTCCTTTCATTCAGTCAGTAGCTTCAAACATTTCTGGTATATGAAAAACATGTTTTTCAATGGCAAAAATCAATGAATATTGTAAATGCACAAACAGTAATATCTCCACATTGCAAGGTGCAATTCTGAAATTTTTTGCTTTTTCCTGCTAATCCTAGCATGATAAAGAAGATTCAAAGAGAGTGAGATGCCAGCTCCTTTCATTCAGTCAGTAGCTTCAAACATTTCTGGTATATGAAAAACGTTTTTCAATGGCAAAAATCAATGAATATTGTAAATGCACAAACAGTAATTTATCCGCATTGCAAGGTGCAATTCTGAAATTTTTTGCTTTTTCCTGCTCCTCTTAGCATGATAAAGAAGATTCAAAGAGAGTGAGATGCCAGCTCCTTTCATTCAGTCAGTAGCTTCAAACATTTCTGGTATATGAATAACATGATGTTTTTCAATGGCAAAAATCAATGAATATTGTAAATGCACAAACAGTAATTTCTCCGCATTGCAAGGTGCAATTCTGAAATTTTTTGCTTTTTCCTGCTCCTCTTAGCATGATAAAGAAGATTCAAAGAGAGTGAGATGCCAGCTCCTTTCATTCAGTCAGTAGCTTCAATCATTTCTGGACGTTTTTCAATGGCAAAAATCAATGAATATTGTAAATGCACAAACAGTAATTTCTCCGCATTGCAAGGTGCAATTCTGAAATTTTTTGCTTTTTCCTGCTCCTCTTAGCATGATAACGAAGATTCAAAGAGAGTGAGATGCCAGCTCCTTTCATTCAGTCAGTAGCTTCAAACATTTCTGGTATATGAATAACATGATGTTTTTCAATGGCAAAAATCAATGAATATTGTAAATGCACAAACAGTAATTTCTCCGCATTGCAAGGTGCAATTCTGAAATTTTTTGCTTTTTCCTGCTCCTCTTAGCATGATAAAGAAGATTCAAAGAGAGTGAGATGCCAGCTCCTTTCATTCAGTCAGTAGCTTCAATCATTTCTGGACGTTTTTCAATGGCAAAAATCAATGAATATTGTAAATGCACAAACAGTAATTTCTCCGCATTGCAAGGTGCAATTCTGAAAATTTTTGCTTTTTCCTGCTCATCTTAGCATGATAAAGAAGTTTCAAAGAGAGTGAGATGCCAGCTCCTTTCATTCAGTCAGTAGCTTCAATCATTTCTGGACGTTTTTCAATGGCAAAAATCAATGAATATTGTAAATGCACAAACAGTAATTTCTCCGCATTGCAAGGTGCAATTCTGAAATTTTTTGCTTTTTCCTGCTCCTCTTAGCATGATAAACAAGATTCAAAGAGAGTGAGATGCCAGCTCCTTTCATTCAGTCAGTAGCTTCAATCATTTCTGGACGTTTTTCAATGGCAAAAATCAATGAATATTGTAAATGCACAAACAGTAATTTATCCGCATTGCAAGGTGCAATTCTGAAATTTTTTGCTTTTTCCTGCTCCTCTTAGCATGATAAAGAAGATTCAAAGAGAGTGAGATGCCAGCTCCTTTCATTCAGTCAGTAGCTTCAAACATTTCTGGTATATGAATAACATGATGTTTTTCAATGGCAAAAATCAATGAATATTGTAAATGCACAAACAGTAATTTCTCCGCATTGCAAGGTGCAATTCTGAAATTTTTTGCTTTTTCCTGCTCCTCTTAGCATGATAAAGAAGATTCAAAGAGAGTGAGATGCCAGCTCCTTTCATTCCGTCAGTAGCTTCAATCATTTCTGGACGTTTTTCAATGGCAAAAATCAATGAATATTGTAAATGCACAAGCAGTAATTTCTCCGCATTGCAAGGTGCAATTCTGAAATTTTTTGCTTTTTCCTGCTCCTCTTAGCATTATGAAGAAGATTCAAAGAGAGTGAGATGCCAGCTCCTTTCATTCAGTCAGTAGCTTCAAACATTTCTGGTATATGAAAAACATGTTTTTCAATGGCAAAAATCAATGAATATTGTAAATGCACAAACAGTAATATCTCCACATTGCAAGGTGCAATTCTGAAATTTTTTGCTTTTTCCTGCTAATCCTAGCATGATAAAGAAGATTCAAAGAGAGTGAGATGCCAGCTCCTTTCATTCAGTCAGTAGCTTCAAACATTTCTGGTATATGAAAAACGTTTTTCAATGGCAAAAATCAATGAATATTGTAAATGCACAAACAGTAATATCTCCACATTGCAAGGTGCAATTCTGAAATTTTTTGCCTTTTCCTGCTAATCCTAGCATGATAAAGAAGATTCAAAGAGAGTGAGATGCCAGCTCCTTTCATTCAGTCAGTAGCTTCAAACATTTCTGGTATATGAAAAACATGTTTTTCAATGGCAAAAATCAATGAATATTGTAAATGCACAAACAGTAATATCTCCACATTGCAGGGTGCAATTCTGAAATTTTTAGCTTTTTCCTGTTAATCCTAGCATGATAAAGAAGATTCAAAGAGAGTGAGATGCCAGCTCCTTTCATTCAGTCAGTAGCTTCAAACATTTCTGGTATATGAAAAACGTTTTTCAATGGCAAAAATCAATGAATATTGTAAATGCACAAACAGTAATATCTCCACATTGCAAGGTGCAATTCTGAAATTTTTTGCTTTTTCCTGTTAATCCTAGCATGATAAAGAAGATTCAAAGAGAGTGAGATGCCAGCTCCTTTCATTCAGTCAGTAGCTTCAAACATTTCTGGTATATGAAAAACATGTTTTTCAATGGCAAAAATCAATGAATATTGTAAATGCACAAACAGTAATATCTCCGCATTGCAAGGTGCAATTCTGAAATTTTTTGCTTTTTCCTGCTAATCCTAGCATGATAAAGAAGATTCAAAGAGAGTGAGATGCCAGCTCCTTTCATTCAGTCAGTAGCTTCAAACATTTCTGGTATATGAAAAACATGTTTTTCAATGGCAAAAATCAATGAATATTGTAAATGCACAAACAGTAATATCTCCACATTGCACGGTGCAATTCTGAAATTTTTAGCTTTTTCCTGTTAATCCTAGCATGATAAAGAAGATTCAAAGAGAGTGAGATGCCAGCTCCTTTCATTCAGTCAGTAGCTTCAAACATTTCTGGTATATGAAAAACATGTTTTTCAATGGCAAAAATCAATGAATATTGTAAATGCACAAACAGTAATATCTCCACATTGCACGGTGCAATTCTGAAATTTTTAGCTTTTTCCTGTTAATCCTAGCATGATAAAGAAGATTCAAAGAGAGTGAGATGCCAGCTCCTTTCATTCAGTCAGTAGCTTCAAACATTTCTGGTATATGAAAAACGTTTTTCAATGGCAAAAATCAATTAATATTGTAAATGCACAAACAGTAATATCTCCACATTGCAAAGTGCAATTCTGAAATTTTTTGCTTTTTCCTGTTAATCCTAGCATGATAAAGAAGATTCAAAGAGAGTGAGATGCCAGCTCCTTTCATTCAGTCAGTAGCTTCAAACATTTCTGGTATATGAAAAACATGTTTTTCAATGGCAAAAATCAATGAATATTGTAAATGCACAAACAGTAATATCTCCGCATTGCAAAGTGCAATTCTGAAATTTTTTGCTTTTTCCTGCTAATCCTAGCATGATAAAGAAGATTCAAAGAGAGTGAGATGCCAGCTCCTTTCATTCAGTCAGTAGCTTCAAACATTTCTGGTATATGAAAAACATGTTTTTCAATGGCAAAAATCAATGAATATTGTAAATGCACAAACAGTAATATCTCCACATTGCAAGGTGCAATTCTGAAATTTTTTGCTTTTTCCTGTTAATCCTAGCATGATAAAGAAGATTCAAAGAGAGTGAGATGCCAGCTCCTTTCATTCAGTCAGTAGCTTCAAACATTTCTGGTATATGAAAAACATGTTTTTCAATGGCAAAAATCAATGAATATTGTAAATGCACAAACAGTAATATCTCCACATTGCAAGGTGCAATTCTGAAATTTTTTGCTTTTTCCTGCTAATCCTAGCATGATAAAGATTCAAAGAGAGTGAGATGCCAGCTCCTTTCATTCAGTCAGTAGCTTCAAACATTTCTGGTGTATGAAAAACGTTTTTCAATGGCAAAAATCAATGAATATTGTAAATGCACAAACAGTAATATCTCCACATTGCACGGTGCAATTCTGAAATTTTTAGCTTTTTCCTGTTAATCCTAGCATGATAAAGAAGATTCAAAGAGAGTGAGATGCCAGCTCCTTTCATTCAGTCAGTAGCTTCAAACATTTCTGGTATATGAAAAACATGTTTTTCAATGGCAAAAATCAATGAATATTGTAAATGCACAAACAGTAATATCTCCACATTGCAAGGTGCAATTCTGAAATTTTTTGCTTTTTCCTGCTAATCCTAGCATGATAAAGAAGATTCAAAGAGAGTGAGATGCCAGCTCCTTTCATTCAGTCAGTAGCTTCAAACATTTCTGGTATATGAAAAACATGTTTTTCAATGGCAAAAATCAATGAATATTGTAAATGCACAAACAGTAATATCTCCACATTGCACGGTGCAATTCTGAAATTTTTAGCTTTTTCCTCTTAATCCTAGCATGATAAAGAAGATTCAAAGAGAGTGAGATGCCAGCTCCTTTCATTCAGTCAGTAGCTTCAAACATTTCTGGTATATGAAAAACGTTTTTCAATGGCAAAAATCAATGAATATTGTAAATGCACAAACAGTAATATCTCCACATTGCAAGGTGCAATTCTGAAATTTTTTGCTTTTTCCTGTTAATCCTAGCATGATAAAGAAGATTCAAAGAGAGTGAGATGCCAGCTCCTTTCATTCAGTCAGTAGCTTCAAACATTTCTGGTATATGAAAAACATGTTTTTCAATGGCAAAAATCAATGAATATTGTAAATGCACAAACAGTAATATCTCCGCATTGCAAGGTGCAATTCTGAAATTTTTTGCTTTTTCCTGCTAATCCTAGCATGATAAAGAAGATTCAAAGAGAGTGAGATGCCAGCTCCTTTCATTCAGTCAGTAGCTTCAAACATTTCTGGTATATGAAAAACATGTTTTTCAATGGCAAAAATCAATGAATATTGTAAATGCACAAACAGTAATATCTCCACATTGCACGGTGCAATTCTGAAATTTTTAGCTTTTTCCTGTTAATCCTAGCATGATAAAGAAGATTCAAAGAGAGTGAGATGCCAGCTCCTTTCATTCAGTCAGTAGCTTCAAACATTTCTGGTATATGAAAAACATGTTTTTCAATGGCAAAAATCAATGAATATTGTAAATGCACAAACAGTAATATCTCCACATTGCACGGTGCAATTCTGAAATTTTTACCTTTTTCCTGTTAATCCTAGCATGATAAAGAAGATTCAAAGAGAGTGAGATGCCAGCTCCTTTCATTCAGTCAGTAGCTTCCAACATTTCTGGTATATGAAAAACGTTTTTCAATGGCAAAAATCAATGAATATTGTAAATGCACAAACAGTAATATCTCCACATTGCAAGGTGCAATTCTGAAATTTTTTGCTTTTTCCTGTTAATCCTAGCATGATAAAGAAGATTCAAAGAGAGTGAGATGCCAGCTCCTTTCATTCACTCAGTAGCTTCAAACATTTCTGGTATATGAAAAACATGTTTTTCAATGGCAAAAATCAATGAATATTGTAAATGCACAAACAGTAATATCTCCGCATTGCAAAGTGCAATTCTGAAATTTTTTGCTTTTTCCTGCTAATCCTAGCATGATAAAGAAGATTCAAAGAGAGTGAGATGCCAGCTCCTTTCATTCAGTCAGTAGCTTCAAACATTTCTGGTATATGAAAAACATGTTTTTCAATGGCAAAAATCAATGAATATTGTAAATGCACAAACAGTAATATCTCCACATTGCAAGGTGCAATTCTGAAATTTTTTGCTTTTTCCTGTTAATCCTAGCATGATAAAGAAGATTCAAAGAGAGTGAGATGCCAGCTCCTTTCATTCAGTCAGTAGCTTCAAACATTTCTGGTATATGAAAAACATGTTTTTCAATGGCAAAAATCAATGAATATTGTAAATGCACAAACAGTAATATCTCCACATTGCAAGGTGCAATTCTGAAATTTTTTGCTTTTTCCTGCTAATCCTAGCATGATAAAGATTCAAAGAGAGTGAGATGCCAGCTCCTTTCATTCAGTCAGTAGCTTCAAACATTTCTGGTATATGAAAAACGTTTTTCAATGGCAAAAATCAATGAATATTGTAAATGCACAAACAGTAATATCTCCACATTGCACGGTGCAATTCTGAAATTTTTAGCTTTTTCCTGTTAATCCTAGCATGATAAAGAAGATTCAAAGAGAGTGAGATGCCAGCTCCTTTCATTCAGTCAGTAGCTTCAAACATTTCTGGTATATGAAAAACATGTTTTTCAATGGCAAAAATCAATGAATATTGTAAATGCACAAACAGTAATATCTCCACATTGCAAGGTGCAATTCTGAAATTTTTTGCTTTTTCCTGCTAATCCTAGCATGATAAAGAAGATTCAAAGAGAGTGAGATGCCAGCTCCTTTCATTCAGTCAGTAGCTTCAAACATTTCTGGTATATGAAAAACATGTTTTTCAATGGCAAAAATCAATGAATATTGTAAATGCACAAACAGTAATATCTCCACATTGCACGGTGCAATTCTGAAATTTTTAGCTTTTTCCTGTTAATCCTAGCATGATAAAGAAGATTCAAAGAGAGTGAGATGCCAGCTCCTTTCATTCAGTCAGTAGCTTCAAACATTTCTGGTATATGAAAAACGTTTTTCAATGGCAAAAATCAATGAATATTGTAAATGCACAAACAGTAATATCTCCGCATTGCAAGGTGCAATTCTGAAATTTTTTGCTTTTTCCTGCTAATCCTAGCATGATAAAGAAGATTCAAAGAGAGTGAGATGCCAGCTCCTTTCATTCAGTCAGTAGCTTCAAACATTTCTGGTATATGAAAAACATGTTTTTCAATGGCAAAAATCAATGAATATTGTAAATGCACAAACAGTAATATCTCCACATTGCACGGTGCAATTCTGAAATTTTTAGCTTTTTCCTGTTAATCCTAGCATGATAAAGAAGATTCAAAGAGAGTGAGATGCCAGCTCCTTTCATTCAGTCAGTAGCTTCAAACATTTCTGGTATATGAAAAACATGTTTTTCAATGGCAAAAATCAATGAATATTGTAAATGCACAAACAGTAATATCTCCACATTGCACGGTGCAATTCTGAAATTTTTAGCTTTTTCCTGTTAATCCTAGCATGATAAAGAAGATTCAAAGAGAGTGAGATGCCAGCTCCTTTCATTCAGTCAGTAGCTTCAAACATTTCTGGTATATGAAAAACGTTTTTCAATGGCAAAAATCAATGAATATTGTAAATGCACAAACAGTAATATCTCCACATTGCAAGGTGCAATTCTGAAATTTTTTGCTTTTTCCTGTTAATCCTAGCATGATAAAGAAGATTCAAAGAGAGTGAGATGCCAGCTCCTTTCATTCAGTCAGTAGCTTCAAACATTTCTGGTATATGAAAAACATGTTTTTCAATGGCAAAAATCAATGAATATTGTAAATGCACAAACAGTAATATCTCCGCATTGCAAAGTGCAATTCTGAAATTTTTTGCTTTTTCCTGCTAATCCTAGCATGATAAAGAAGATTCAAAGAGAGTGAGATGCCAGCTCCTTTCATTCAGTCAGTAGCTTCAAACATTTCTGGTATATGAATAACATGATGTTTTTCAATGGCAAAAATCAATGAATATTGTAAATGCACAAACAGTAATTTCTCCGCATTGCAAGGTGCAATTCTGAAATTTTTTGCTTTTTCCTGCTCCTCTTAGCATGATAAAGAAGATTCAAAGAGAGTGAGATGCCAGCTCCTTTCATTCAGTCAGTAGCTTCAATCATTTCTGGACGTTTTTCAATGGCAAAAATCAATGAATATTGTAAATGCACAAACAGTAATTTCTCCGCATTGCAAGGTGCAATTCTGAAATTTTTTGCTTTTTCCTGCTCCTCTTAGCATGATAAAGAAGATTCAAAGAGAGTGAGATTCCAGCTCCTTTCATTCAGTCAGTAGCTTCAAACATTTCTGGTATATGAATAACATGATGTTTTTCAATGGCAAAAATCAATGAATATTGTAAATGCACAAACAGTAATTTCTCCGCATTGCAAGGTGCAATTCTGAAATTTTTTGCTTTTTCCTGCTCCTCTTAGCATGATAAAGAAGATTCAAAGAGAGTGAGATGCCAGCTCCTTTCATTCAGTCAGTAGCTTCAATCATTTCTGGACGTTTTTCAATGGCAAAAATCAATGAATATTGTAAATGCACAAACAGTAATTTCTCCGCATTGCAAGGTGCAATTCTGAAAATTTTTGCTTTTTCCTGCTCATCTTAGCATGATAAAGAAGTTTCAAAGAGAGTGAGATGCCAGCTCCTTTCATTCAGTCAGTAGCTTCAATCATTTCTGGACGTTTTTCAATGGCAAAAATCAATGAATATTGTAAATGCACAAACAGTAATTTCTCCGCATTGCAAGGTGCAATTCTGAAATTTTTTGCTTTTTCCTGCTCCTCTTAGCATGATAAACAAGATTCAAAGAGAGTGAGATGCCAGCTCCTTTCATTCAGTCAGTAGCTTCAATCATTTCTGGACGTTTTTCAATGGCAAAAATCAATGAATATTGTAAATGCACAAACAGTAATTTATCCGCATTGCAAGGTGCAATTCTGAAATTTTTTGCTTTTTCCTGCTCCTCTTAGCATGATAAAGAAGATTCAAAGAGAGTGAGATGCCAGCTCCTTTCATTCAGTCAGTAGCTTCAAACATTTCTGGTATATGAATAACATGATGTTTTTCAATGGCAAAAATCAATGAATATTGTAAATGCACAAACAGTAATTTCTCCGCATTGCAAGGTGCAATTCTGAAATTTTTTGCTTTTTCCTGCTCCTCTTAGCATGATAAAGAAGATTCAAAGAGAGTGAGATGCCAGCTCCTTTCATTCCGTCAGTAGCTTCAATCATTTCTGGACGTTTTTCAATGGCAAAAATCAATGAATATTGTAAATGCACAAGCAGTAATTTCTCCGCATTGCAAGGTGCAATTCTGAAATTTTTTGCTTTTTCCTGCTCCTCTTAGCATTATGAAGAAGATTCAAAGAGAGTGAGATGCCAGCTCCTTTCATTCAGTCAGTAGCTTCAAACATTTCTGGTATATGAAAAACATGTTTTTCAATGGCAAAAATCAATGAATATTGTAAATGCACAAACAGTAATATCTCCACATTGCAAGGTGCAATTCTGAAATTTTTTGCTTTTTCCTGCTAATCCTAGCATGATAAAGAAGATTCAAAGAGAGTGAGATGCCAGCTCCTTTCATTCAGTCAGTAGCTTCAAACATTTCTGGTATATAAAAAACGTTTTTCAATGGCAAAAATCAATGAATATTGTAAATGCACAAACAGTAATATCTCCACATTGCAAGGTGCAATTCTGAAATTTTTTGCTTTTTCCTGCTAATCCTAGCATGATAAAGAAGATTCAAAGAGAGTGAGATGCCAGCTCCTTTCATTCAGTCAGTAGCTTCAAACATTTCTGGTATATGAAAAACATGTTTTTCAATGGCAAAAATCAATGAATATTGTAAATGCACAAACAGTAATATCTCCACATTGCAGGGTGCAATTCTGAAATTTTTAGCTTTTTCCTGTTAATCCTAGCATGATAAAGAAGATTCAAAGAGAGTGAGATGCCAGCTCCTTTCATTCAGTCAGTAGCTTCAAACATTTCTGGTATATGAAAAACGTTTTTCAATGGCAAAAATCAATGAATATTGTAAATGCACAAACAGTAATATCTCCACATTGCAAGGTGCAATTCTGAAATTTTTTGCTTTTTCCTGTTAATCCTAGCATGATAAAGAAGATTCAAAGAGAGTGAGATGCCAGCTCCTTTCATTCAGTCAGTAGCTTCAAACATTTCTGGTATATGAAAAACATGTTTTTCAATGGCAAAAATCAATGAATATTGTAAATGCACAAACAGTAATATCTCCGCATTGCAAGGTGCAATTCTGAAATTTTTTGCTTTTTCCTGCTAATCCTAGCATGATAAAGAAGATTCAAAGAGAGTGAGATGCCAGCTCCTTTCATTCAGTCAGTAGCTTCAAACATTTCTGGTATATGAAAAACATGTTTTTCAATGGCAAAAATCAATGAATATTGTAAATGCACAAACAGTAATATCTCCACATTGCACGGTGCAATTCTGAAATTTTTAGCTTTTTCCTGTTAATCCTAGCATGATAAAGAAGATTCAAAGAGAGTGAGATGCCAGCTCCTTTCATTCAGTCAGTAGCTTCAAACATTTCTGGTATATGAAAAACATGTTTTTCAATGGCAAAAATCAATGAATATTGTAAATGCACAAACAGTAATATCTCCACATTGCATGGTGCAATTCTGAAATTTTTAGCTTTTTCCTGTTAATCCTAGCATGATAAAGAAGATTCAAAGAGAGTGAGATGCCAGCTCCTTTCATTCAGTCAGTAGCTTCAAACATTTCTGGTATATGAAAAACGTTTTTCAATGGCAAAAATCAATCAATATTGTAAATGCACAAACAGTAATATCTCCACATTGCAAGGTGCAATTCTGAAATTTTTTGCTTTTTCCTGTTAATCCTAGCATGATAAAGAAGATTCAAAGAGAGTGAGATGCCAGCTCCTTTCATTCAGTCAGTAGCTTCAAACATTTCTGGTATATGAAAAACGTTTTTCAATGGCAAAAATCAATGAATATTGTAAATGCACAAACAGTAATATCTCCACATTGCAAGGTGCAATTCTGAAATTTTTTGCTTTTTCCTGTTAATCCTAGCATGATAAAGAAGATTCAAAGAGAGTGAGATGCCAGCTCCTTTCATTCAGTCAGTAGCTTCAAACATTTCTGGTATATGAAAAACATGTTTTTCAATGGCAAAAATCAATGAATATTGTAAATGCACAAACAGTAATATCTCCGCATTGCAAGGTGCAATTCTGAAATTTTTTGCTTTTTCCTGCTAATCCTAGCATGATAAAGAAGATTCAAAGAGAGTGAGATGCCAGCTCCTTTCATTCAGTCAGTAGCTTCAAACATTTCTGGTATATGAAAAACATGTTTTTCAATGGCAAAAATCAATGAATATTGTAAATGCACAAACAGTAATATCTCCACATTGCACGGTGCAATTCTGAAATTTTTAGCTTTTTCCTGTTAATCCTAGCATGATAAAGAAGATTCAAAGAGAGTGAGATGCCAGCTCCTTTCATTCAGTCAGTAGCTTCAAACATTTCTGGTATATGAAAAACATGTTTTTCAATGGCAAAAATCAATGAATATTGTAAATGCACAAACAGTAATATCTCCACATTGCAAGGTGCAATTCTGAAATTTTTTGCTTTTTCCTGCTAATCCTAGCATGATAAAGAAGATTCAAAGAGAGTGAGATGCCAGCTCCTTTCATTCAATCAGTAGCTTCAAACATTTCTGGTATATGAAAAACATGTTTTTCAATGGCAAAAATCAATGAATATTGTAAATGCACAAACAGTAATATCTCCACATTGCACGGTGCAATTCTGAAATTTTTTGCTTTTTCCTGTTAATCCTAGCATGATAAAGAAGATTCAAAGAGAGTGAGATGCCAGCTCCTTTCATTCAGTCAGTAGCTTCAAACATTTCTGGTATATGAAAAACATGTTTTTCAATGGCAAAAATCAATGAATATTGTAAATGCACAAACAGTAATATCTCCACATTGCACAGTGCAATTCTGAAATTTTTAGCTTTTTCCTGTTAATCCTAGCATGATAAAGAAGATTCAAAGAGAGTGAGATGCCAGCTCCTTTCATTCAGTCAGTAGCTTCAAACATTTCTGGTATATGAAAAACATGTTTTTCAATGGCAAAAATCAATGAATATTGTAAATGCACAAACAGTAATATCTCCACATTGCAAGGTGCAATTCTGAAATTTTTTGCTTTTTCCTGCTAAACCTAGCATGATAAAGAAGATTCAAAGAGAGTGAGATGGCAGCTCCTTTCATTCAGTCAGTAGCTTCAAACATTTCTGGTATATGAAAAACGTTTTTCAATGGCAAAAATCAATGAATATTGTAAATGCACAAACAGTAATATCTCCACATTGCACGGTGCAATTCTGAAATTTTTAGCTTTTTCCTGTTAATCCTAGCATGATAAAGAAGATTCAAAGAGAGTGAGATGCCAGCTCCTTTCATTCAGTCAGTAGCTTCAAACATTTCTGGTATATGAAAAACATGTTTTTCAATGGCAAAAATCAATGAATATTGTAAATGCACAAACAGTAATATCTCCACATTGCAAGGTGCAATTCTGAAATTTTTTGCTTTTTCCTGCTAATCCTAGCATGATAAAGAAGATTCAAAGAGAGTGAGATGCCAGCTCCTTTCATTCAGTCAGTAGCTTCAAACATTTCTGGTATATGAAAAACGTTTTTCAATGGCAAAAATCAATGAATATTGTAAATGCACAAACAGTAATTTATCCGCATTGCAAGGTGCAATTCTGAAATTTTTTGCTTTTTCCTGCTCCTCTTAGCATGATAAAGAAGATTCAAAGAGAGTGAGATGCCAGCTCCTTTCATTCAGTCAGTAGCTTCAAACATTTCTGGTATATGAATAACATGATGTTTTTCAATGGCAAAAATCAATGAATATTGTAAATGCACAAACAGTAATTTCTCCGCATTGCAAGGTGCAATTCTGAAATTTTTTGCTTTTTCCTGCTCCTCTTAGCATGATAAAGAAGATTCAAAGAGAGTGAGATGCCAGCTCCTTTCATTCAGTCAGTAGCTTCAATCATTTCTGGACGTTTTTCAATGGCAAAAATCAATGAATATTGTAAATGCACAAACAGTAATTTCTCCGCATTGCAAGGTGCAATTCTGAAATTTTTTGCTTTTTCCTGCTCCTCTTAGCATGATAAAGAAGATTCAAAGAGAGTGAGATGCCAGCTCCTTTCATTCAGTCAGTAGCTTCAAACATTTCTGGTATATGAATAACATGATGTTTTTCAATGGCAAAAATCAATGAATATTGTAAATGCACAAACAGTAATTTCTCCGCATTGCAAGGTGCAATTCTGAAATTTTTTGCTTTTTCCTGCTCCTCTTAGCATGATAAAGAAGATTCAAAGAGAGTGAGATGCCAGCTCCTTTCATTCAGTCAGTAGCTTCAATCATTTCTGGACGTTTTTCAATGGCAAAAATCAATGAATATTGTAAATGCACAAACAGTAATTTCTCCGCATTGCAAGGTGCAATTCTGAAAATTTTTGCTTTTTCCTGCTCATCTTAGCATGATAAAGAAGTTTCAAAGAGAGTGAGATGCCAGCTCCTTTCATTCAGTCAGTAGCTTCAATCATTTCTGGACGTTTTTCAATGGCAAAAATCAATGAATATTGTAAATGCACAAACAGTAATTTCTCCGCATTGCAAGGTGCAATTCTGAAATTTTTTGCTTTTTCCTGCTCCTCTTAGCATGATAAACAAGATTCAAAGAGAGTGAGATGCCAGCTCCTTTCATTCAGTCAGTAGCTTCAATCATTTCTGGACGTTTTTCAATGGCAAAAATCAATGAATATTGTAAATGCACAAACAGTAATTTATCCGCATTGCAAGGTGCAATTCTGAAATTTTTTGCTTTTTCCTGCTCCTCTTAGCATGATAAAGAAGATTCAAAGAGAGTGAGATGCCAGCTCCTTTCATTCAGTCAGTAGCTTCAAACATTTCTGGTATATGAATAACATGATGTTTTTCAATGGCAAAAATCAATGAATATTGTAAATGCACAAACAGTAATTTCTCCGCATTGCAAGGTGCAATTCTGAAATTTTTTGCTTTTTCCTGCTCCTCTTAGCATGATAAAGAAGATTCAAAAAGAGTGAGATGCCAGCTCCTTTCATTCCGTCAGTAGCTTCAATCATTTCTGGACGTTTTTCAATGGCAAAAATCAATGAATATTGTAAATGCACAAGCAGTAATTTCTCCGCATTGCAAGGTGCAATTCTGAAATTTTTTGCTTTTTCCTGCTCCTCTTAGCATTATGAAGAAGATTCAAAGAGAGTGAGATGCCAGCTCCTTTCATTCAGTCAGTAGCTTCAAACATTTCTGGTATATGAAAAACATGTTTTTCAATGGCAAAAATCAATGAATATTGTAAATGCACAAACAGTAATATCTCCACATTGCAAGGTGCAATTCTGAAATTTTTTGCTTTTTCCTGCTAATCCTAGCATGATAAAGAAGATTCAAAGAGAGTGAGATGCCAGCTCCTTTCATTCAGTCAGTAGCTTCAAACATTTCTGGTATATGAAAAACATGTTTTTCAATGGCAAAAATCAATGAATATTGTAAATGCACAAACAGTAATATCTCCACATTGCAGGGTGCAATTCTGAAATTTTTAGCTTTTTCCTGTTAATCCTAGCATGATAAAGAAGATTCAAAGAGAGTGAGATGCCAGCTCCTTTCATTCAGTCAGTAGCTTCAAACATTTCTGGTATATGAAAAACGTTTTTCAATGGCAAAAATCAATGAATATTGTAAATGCACAAACAGTAATATCTCCACATTGCAAGGTGCAATTCTGAAATTTTTTGCTTTTTCCTGTTAATCCTAGCATGATAAAGAAGATTCAAAGAGAGTGAGATGCCAGCTCCTTTCATTCAGTCAGTAGCTTCAAACATTTCTGGTATATGAAAAACATGTTTTTCAATGGCAAAAATCAATGAATATTGTAAATGCACAAACAGTAATATCTCCGCATTGCAAGGTGCAATTCTGAAATTTTTTGCTTTTTCCTGCTAATCCTAGCATGATAAAGAAGATTCAAAGAGAGTGAGATGCCAGCTCCTTTCATTCAGTCAGTAGCTTCAAACATTTCTGGTATATGAAAAACATGTTTTTCAATGGCAAAAATCAATGAATATTGTAAATGCACAAACAGTAATATCTCCACATTGCACGGTGCAATTCTGAAATTTTTAGCTTTTTCCTGTTAATCCTAGCATGATAAAGAAGATTCAAAGAGAGTGAGATGCCAGCTCCTTTCATTCAGTCAGTAGCTTCAAACATTTCTGGTATATGAAAAACGTTTTTCAATGGCAAAAATCAATTAATATTGTAAATGCACAAACAGTAATATCTCCACATTGCAAGGTGCAATTCTGAAATTTTTTGCTTTTTCCTGTTAATCCTAGCATGATAAAGAAGATTCAAAGAGAGTGAGATGCCAGCTCCTTTCATTCAGTCAGTAGCTTCAAACATTTCTGGTATATGAAAAACGTTTTTCAATGGCAAAAATCAATGAATATTGTAAATGCACAAACAGTAATATCTCCACATTGCAAGGTGCAATTCTGAAATTTTTTGCTTTTTCCTGCTAATCCTAGCATGATAAAGAAGATTCAAAGAGAGTGAGATGCCAGCTCCTTTCATTCAGTCAGTAGCTTCAAACATTTCTGGTATATGAAAAACGTTTTTCAATGGCAAAAATCAATGAATATTGTAAATGCACAAACAGTAATATCTCCACATTGCAAGGTGCAATTCTGAAATTTTTTGCTTTTTCCTGCTAATCCTAGCATGATAAAGAAGATTCAAAGAGAGTGAGATGCCAGCTCCTTTCATTCAGTCAGTAGCTTCAAACATTTCTGGTAAATGAAAAACATGTTTTTCAATGGCAAAAATCAATGAATATTGTAAATGCACAAACAGTAATATCTCCACATTGCAGGGTGCAATTCTGAAATTTTTAGCTTTTTCCTGTTAATCCTAGCATGATAAAGAAGATTCAAAGAGAGTGAGATGCCAGCTCCTTTCATTCAGTCAGTAGCTTCAAACATTTCTGGTATATGAAAAACGTTTTTCAATGGCAAAAATCAATGAATATTGTAAATGCACAAACAGTAATATCTCCACATTGCAAGGTGCAATTCTGAAATTTTTTGCTTTTTCCTGTTAATCCTAGCATGATAAAGAAGATTCAAAGAGAGTGAGATGCCAGCTCCTTTCATTCAGTCAGTAGCTTCAAACATTTCTGGTATATGAAAAACATGTTTTTCAATGGCAAAAATCAATGAATATTGTAAATGCACAAACAGTAATATCTCCGCATTGCAAGGTGCAATTCTGAAATTTTTTGCTTTTTCCTGCTAATCCTAGCATGATAAAGAAGATTCAAAGAGAGTGAGATGCCAGCTCCTTTCATTCAGTCAGTAGCTTCAAACATTTCTGGTATATGAAAAACATGTTTTTCAATGGCAAAAATCAATGAATATTGTAAATGCACAAACAGTAATATCTCCACATTGCACGGTGCAATTCTGAAATTTTTAGCTTTTTCCTGTTAATCCTAGCATGATAAAGAAGATTCAAAGAGAGTGAGATGCCAGCTCCTTTCATTCAGTCAGTAGCTTCAAACATTTCTGGTATATGAAAAACATGTTTTTCAATGGCAAAAATCAATGAATATTGTAAATGCACAAACAGTAATATCTCCACATTGCACGGTGCAATTCTGAAATTTTTAGCTTTTTCCTGTTAATCCTAGCATGATAAAGAAGATTCAAAGAGAGTGAGATGCCAGCTCCTTTCATTCAGTCAGTAGCTTCAAACATTTCTGGTATATGAAAAACGTTTTTCAATGGCAAAAATCAATTAATATTGTAAATGCACAAACAGTAATATCTCCACATTGCAAGGTGCAATTCTGAAATTTTTTGCTTTTTCCTGTTAATCCTAGCATGATAAAGAAGATTCAAAGAGAGTGAGATGCCAGCTCCTTTCATTCAGTCAGTAGCTTCAAACATTTCTGGTATATGAAAAACGTTTTTCAATGGCAAAAATCAATGAATATTGTAAATGCACAAACAGTAATATCTCCACATTGCAAGGTGCAATTCTGAAATTTTTTGCTTTTTCCTGCTAATCCTAGCATGATAAAGAAGATTCAAAGAGAGTGAGATGCCAGCTCCTTTCATTCAGTCAGTAGCTTCAAACATTTCTGGTATATGAAAAACGTTTTTCAATGGCAAAAATCAATGAATATTGTAAATGCACAAACAGTAATATCTCCACATTGCAAGGTGCAATTCTGAAATTTTTTGCTTTTTCCTGCTAATCCTAGCATGATAAAGAAGATTCAAAGAGAGTGAGATGCCAGCTCCTTTCATTCAGTCAGTAGCTTCAAACATTTCTGGTATATGAAAAACATGTTTTTCAATGGCAAAAATCAATGAATATTGTAAATGCACAAACAGTAATATCTCCACATTGCAGGGTGCAATTCTGAAATTTTTAGCTTTTTCCTGTTAATCCTAGCATGATAAAGAAGATTCAAAGAGAGTGAGATGCCAGCTCCTTTCATTCAGTCAGTAGCTTCAAACATTTCTGGTATATGAAAAACGTTTTTCAATGGCAAAAATCAATGAATATTGTAAATGCACAAACAGTAATATCTCCACATTGCAAGGTGCAATTCTGAAATTTTTTGCTTTTTCCTGTTAATCCTAGCATGATAAAGAAGATTCAAAGAGAGTGAGATGCCAGCTCCTTTCATTCAGTCAGTAGCTTCAAACATTTCTGGTATATGAAAAACATGTTTTTCAATGGCAAAAATCAATGAATATTGTAAATGCACAAACAGTAATATCTCCGCATTGCAAGGTGCAATTCTGAAATTTTTTGCTTTTTCCTGCTAATCCTAGCATGATAAAGAAGATTCAAAGAGAGTGAGATGCCAGCTCCTTTCATTCAGTCAGTAGCTTCAAACATTTCTGGTATATGAAAAACATGTTTTTCAATGGCAAAAATCAATGAATATTGTAAATGCACAAACAGTAATATCTCCACATTGCACGGTGCAATTCTGAAATTTTTAGCTTTTTCCTGTTAATCCTAGCATGATAAAGAAGATTCAAAGAGAGTGAGATGCCAGCTCCTTTCATTCAGTCAGTAGCTTCAAACATTTCTGGTATATGAAAAACATGTTTTTCAATGGCAAAAATCAATGAATATTGTAAATGCACAAACAGTAATATCTCCACATTGCACGGTGCAATTCTGAAATTTTTAGCTTTTTCCTGTTAATCCTAGCATGATAAAGAAGATTCAAAGAGAGTGAGATGCCAGCTCCTTTCATTCAGTCAGTAGCTTCAAACATTTCTGGTATATGAAAAACGTTTTTCAATGGCAAAAATCAATTAATATTGTAAATGCACAAACAGTAATATCTCCACATTGCAAGGTGCAATTCTGAAATTTTTTGCTTTTTCCTGTTAATCCTAGCATGATAAAGAAGATTCAAAGAGAGTGAGATGCCAGCTCCTTTCATTCAGTCAGTAGCTTCAAACATTTCTGGTATATGAAAAACGTTTTTCAATGGCAAAAATCAATGAATATTGTAAATGCACAAACAGTAATATCTCCACATTGCAAGGTGCAATTCTGAAATTTTTTGCTTTTTCCTGTTAATCCTAGCATGATAAAGAAGATTCAAAGAGAGTGAGATGCCAGCTCCTTTCATTCAGTCAGTAGCTTCAAACATTTCTGGTATATGAAAAACATGTTTTTCAATGGCAAAAATCAATGAATATTGTAAATGCACAAACAGTAATATCTCCGCATTGCAAGGTGCAATTCTGAAATTTTTTGCTTTTTCCTGCTAATCCTAGCATGATAAAGAAGATTCAAAGAGAGTGAGATGCCAGCTCCTTTCATTCAGTCAGTAGCTTCAAACATTTCTGGTATATGAAAAACATGTTTTTCAATGGCAAAAATCAATGAATATTGTAAATGCACAAACAGTAATATCTCCACATTGCACGGTGCAATTCTGAAATTTTTAGCTTTTTCCTGTTAATCCTAGCATGATAAAGAAGATTCAAAGAGAGTGAGATGCCAGCTCCTTTCATTCAGTCAGTAGCTTCAAACATTTCTGGTATATGAAAAACATGTTTTTCAATGGCAAAAATCAATGAATATTGTAAATGCACAAACAGTAATATCTCCACATTGCAAGGTGCAATTCTGAAATTTTTTGCTTTTTCCTGCTAATCCTAGCATGATAAAGAAGATTCAAAGAGAGTGAGATGCCAGCTCCTTTCATTCAGTCAGTAGCTTCAAACATTTCTGGTATATGAAAAACATGTTTTTCAATGGCAAAAATCAATGAATATTGTAAATGCACAAACAGTAATATCTCCACATTGCACGGTGCAATTCTGAAATTTTTTGCTTTTTCCTGTTAATCCTAGCATGATAAAGAAGATTCAAAGAGAGTGAGATGCCAGCTCCTTTCATTCAGTCAGTAGCTTCAAACATTTCTGGTATATGAAAAACATGTTTTTCAATGGCAAAAATCAATGAATATTGTAAATGCACAAACAGTAATATCTCCACATTGCACGGTGCAATTCTGAAATTTTTAGCTTTTTCCTGTTAATCCTAGCATGATAAAGAAGATTCAAAGAGAGTGAGATGCCAGCTCCTTTCATTCAGTCAGTAGCTTCAAACATTTCTGGTATATGAAAAACATGTTTTTCAATGGCAAAAATCAATGAATATTGTAAATGCACAAACAGTAATATCTCCACATTGCAAGGTGCAATTCTGAAATTTTTTGCTTTTTCCTGCTAAACCTAGCATGATAAAGAAGATTCAAAGAGAGTGAGATGCCAGCTCCTTTCATTCAGTCAGTAGCTTCAAACATTTCTGGTATATGAAAAACGTTTTTCAATGGCAAAAATCAATGAATATTGTAAATGCACAAACAGTAATATCTCCACATTGCACGGTGCAATTCTGAAATTTTTAGCTTTTTCCTGTTAATCCTAGCATGATAAAGAAGATTCAAAGAGAGTGAGATGCCAGCTCCTTTCATTCAGTCAGTAGCTTCAAACATTTCTGGTATATGAAAAACATGTTTTTCAATGGCAAAAATCAATGAATATTGTAAATGCACAAACAGTAATATCTCCACATTGCAAGGTGCAATTCTGAAATTTTTTGCTTTTTCCTGCTAATCCTAGCATGATAAAGAAGATTCAAAGAGAGTGAGATGCCAGCTCCTTTCATTCAGTCAGTAGCTTCAAACATTTCTGGTATATGAAAAACGTTTTTCAATGGCAAAAATCAATGAATATTGTAAATGCACAAACAGTAATTTATCCGCATTGCAAGGTGCAATTCTGAAATTTTTTGCTTTTTCCTGCTCCTCTTAGCATGATAAAGAAGATTCAAAGAGAGTGAGATGCCAGCTCCTTTCATTCAGTCAGTAGCTTCAAACATTTCTGGTATATGAATAACATGATGTTTTTCAATAGCAAAAATCAATGAATATTGTAAATGCACAAACAGTAATTTCTCCGCATTGCAAGGTGCAATTCTGAAATTTTTTGCTTTTTCCTGCTCCTCTTAGCATGATAAAGAAGATTCAAAGAGAGTGAGATGCCAGCTCCTTTCATTCAGTCAGTAGCTTCAATCATTTCTGGACGTTTTTCAATGGCAAAAATCAATGAATATTGTAAATGCACAAACAGTAATTTCTCCGCATTGCAAGGTGCAATTCTGAAATTTTTTGCTTTTTCCTGCTCCTCTTAGCATGATAAAGAAGATTCAAAGAGAGTGAGATGCCAGCTCCTTTCATTCAGTCAGTAGCTTCAAACATTTCTGGTATATGAATAACATGATGTTTTTCAATGGCAAAAATCAATGAATATTGTAAATGCACAAACAGTAATTTCTCCGCATTGCAAGGTGCAATTCTGAAATTTTTTGCTTTTTCCTGCTCCTCTTAGCATGATAAAGAAGATTCAAAGAGAGTGAGATGCCAGCTCCTTTCATTCAGTCAGTAGCTTCAATCATTTCTGGACGTTTTTCAATGGCAAAAATCAATGAATATTGTAAATGCACAAACAGTAATTTCTCCGCATTGCAAGGTGCAATTCTGAAAATTTTTGCTTTTTCCTGCTCATCTTAGCATGATAAAGAAGTTTCAAAGAGAGTGAGATGCCAGCTCCTTTCATTCAGTCAGTAGCTTCAATCATTTCTGGACGTTTTTCAATGGCAAAAATCAATGAATATTGTAAATGCACAAACAGTAATTTCTCCGCATTGCAAGGTGCAATTCTGAAATTTTTTGCTTTTTCCTGCTCCTCTTAGCATGATAAACAAGATTCAAAGAGAGTGAGATGCCAGCTCCTTTCATTCAGTCAGTAGCTTCAATCATTTCTGGACGTTTTTCAATGGCAAAAATCAATGAATATTGTAAATGCACAAACAGTAATTTATCCGCATTGCAAGGTGCAATTCTGAAATTTTTTGCTTTTTCCTGCTCCTCTTAGCATGATAAAGAAGATTCAAAGAGAGTGAGATGCCAGCTCCTTTCATTCAGTCAGTAGCTTCAAACATTTCTGGTATATGAATAACATGATGTTTTTCAATGGCAAAAATCAATGAATATTGTAAATGCACAAACAGTAATTTCTCCGCATTGCAAGGTGCAATTCTGAAATTTTTTGCTTTTTCCTGCTCCTCTTAGCATGATAAAGAAGATTCAAAGAGAGTGAGATGCCAGCTCCTTTCATTCCGTCAGTAGCTTCAATCATTTCTGGACGTTTTTCAATGGCAAAAATCAATGAATATTGTAAATGCACAAGCAGTAATTTCTCCGCATTGCAAGGTGCAATTCTGAAATTTTTTGCTTTTTCCTGCTCCTCTTAGCATTATGAAGAAGATTCAAAGAGAGTGAGATGCCAGCTCCTTTCATTCAGTCAGTAGCTTCAAACATTTCTGGTATATGAAAAACATGTTTTTCAATGGCAAAAATCAATGAATATTGTAAATGCACAAACAGTAATATCTCCACATTGCAAGGTGCAATTCTGAAATTTTTTGCTTTTTCCTGCTAATCCTAGCATGATAAAGAAGATTCAAAGAGAGTGAGATGCCAGCTCCTTTCATTCAGTCAGTAGCTTCAAACATTTCTGGTATATGAAAAACGTTTTTCAATGGCAAAAATCAATGAATATTGTAAATGCACAAACAGTAATATCTCCACATTGCAAGGTGCAATTCTGAAATTTTTTGCTTTTTCCTGCTAATCCTAGCATGATAAAGAAGATTCAAAGAGAGTGAGATGCCAGCTCCTTTCATTCAGTCAGTAGCTTCAAACATTTCTGGTATATGAAAAACATGTTTTTCAATGGCAAAAATCAATGAATATTGTAAATGCACAAACAGTAATATCTCCACATTGCAGGGTGCAATTCTGAAATTTTTAGCTTTTTCCTGTTAATCCTAGCATGATAAAGAAGATTCAAAGAGAGTGAGATGCCAGCTCCTTTCATTCAGTCAGTAGCTTCAAACATTTCTGGTATATGAAAAACGTTTTTCAATGGCAAAAATCAATGAATATTGTAAATGCACAAACAGTAATATCTCCACATTGCAAGGTGCAATTCTGAAATTTTTTGCTTTTTCCTGTTAATCCTAGCATGATAAAGAAGATTCAAAGAGAGTGAGATGCCAGCTCCTTTCATTCAGTCAGTAGCTTCAAACATTTCTGGTATATGAAAAACATGTTTTTCAATGGCAAAAATCAATGAATATTGTAAATGCACAAACAGTAATATCTCCGCATTGCAAGGTGCAATTCTGAAATTTTTTGCTTTTTCCTGCTAATCCTAGCATGATAAAGAAGATTCAAAGAGAGTGAGATGCCAGCTCCTTTCATTCAGTCAGTAGTTTCAAACATTTCTGGTATATGAAAAACATGTTTTTCAATGGCAAAAATCAATGAATATTGTAAATGCACAAACAGTAATATCTCCACATTGCACGGTGCAATTCTGAAATTTTTAGCTTTTTCCTGTTAATCCTAGCATGATAAAGAAGATTCAAAGAGAGTGAGATGCCAGCTCCTTTCATTCAGTCAGTAGCTTCAAACATTTCTGGTATATGAAAAACGTTTTTCAATGGCAAAAATCAATGAATATTGTAAATGCACAAACAGTAATATCTCCACATTGCAAGGTGCAATTCTGAAATTTTTTGCTTTTTCCTGTTAATCCTAGCATGATAAAGAAGATTCAAAGAGAGTGAGATGACAGCTCCTTTCATTCAGTCAGTAGCTTCAAACATTTCTGGTATATGAAAAACGTTTTTCAATGGCAAAAATCAATGAATATTGTAAATGCACAAACAGTAATATCTCCACATTGCAAGGTGCAATTCTGAAATATTTTGCTTTTTCCTGTTAATCCTAGCATGATAAAGAAGATTCAAAGAGAGTGAGATGCCAGCTCCTTTCATTCAGTCAGTAGCTTCAAACATTTCTGGTATATGAAAAACATGTTTTTCAATGGCAAAAATCAATGAATATTGTAAATGCACAAACAGTAATATCTCCGCATTGCAAGGTGCAATTCTGAAATTTTTTGCTTTTTCCTGCTAATCCTAGCATGATAAAGAAGATTCAAAGAGAGTGAGATGCCAGCTCCTTTCATTCAGTCAGTAGCTTCAAACATTTCTGGTATATGAAAAACATGTTTTTCAATGGCAAAAATCAATGAATATTGTAAATGCACAAACAGTAATATCTCCACATTACACGGTGCAATTCTGAAATTTTTAGCTTTTTCCTGTTAATCCTAGCATGATAAAGAAGATTCAAAGAGAGTGAGATGCCAGCTCCTTTCATTCAGTCAGTAGCTTCAAACATTTCTGGTATATGAAAAACATGTTTTTCAATGGCAAAAATCAATGAATATTGTAAATGCACAAACAGTAATATCTCCACATTGCAAGGTGCAATTCTGAAATTTTTTGCTTTTTCCTGCTAATCCTAGCATGATAAAGAAGATTCAAAGAGAGTGAGATGCCAGCTCCTTTCATTCAGTCAGTAGCTTCAAACATTTCTGGTATATGAAAAACATGTTTTTCAATGGCAAAAATCAATGAATATTGTAAATGCACAAACAGTAATATCTCCACATTGCACGGTGCAATTCTGAAATTTTTTGCTTTTTCCTGTTAATCCTAGCATGATAAAGAAGATTCAAAGAGAGTGAGATGCCAGCTCCTTTCATTCAGTCAGTAGCTTCAAACATTTCTGGTATATGAAAAACATGTTTTTCAATGGCAAAAATCAATGAATATTGTAAATGCATAAACAGTAATATCTCCACATTGCACGGTGCAATTCTGAAATTTTTAGCTTTTTCCTGTTAATCCTAGCATGATAAAGAAGATTCAAAGAGAGTGAGATGCCAGCTCCTTTCATTCAGTCAGTAGCTTCAAACATTTCTGGTATATGAAAAACATGTTTTTCAATGGCAAAAATCAATGAATATTGTAAATGCACAAACAGTAATATCTCCACATTGCAAGGTGCAATTCTGAAATTTTTTGCTTTTTCCTGCTAATCCTAGCATGATAAAGAAGATTCAAAGAGAGTGAGATGCCAGCTCCTTTCATTCAGTCAGTAGCTTCAAACATTTCTGGTATATGAAAAACGTTTTTCAATGGCAAAAATCAATGAATATTGTAAATGCACAAACAGTAATATCTCCACATTGCAAGGTGCAATTCTGAAATTTTTTGCTTTTTCCTGTTAATCCTAGCATGATAAAGAAGATTCAAAGAGAGTGAGATGCCAGCTCCTTTCATTCAGTCAGTAGCTTCAAACATTTCTGGTATATGAAAAACATGTTTTTCAATGGCAAAAATCAATGAATATTGTAAATGCACAAACAGTAATATCTCCGCATTGCAAGGTGCAATTCTGAAATTTTTTGCTTTTTCCTGCTAATCCTAGCATGATAAAGAAGATTCAAAGAGAGTGAGATGCCAGCTCCTTTCATTCAGTCAGTAGCTTCAAACATTTCTGGTATATGAAAAACATGTTTTTCAATGGCAAAAATCAATGAATATTGTAAATGCACAAACAGTAATATCTCCACATTGCACGGTGCAATTCTGAAATTTTTAGCTTTTTCCTGTTAATCCTAGCATGATAAAGAAGATTCAAAGAGAGTGAGATGCCAGCTCCTTTCATTCAGTCAGTAGCTTCAAACATTTCTGGTATATGAAAAACATGTTTTTCAATGGCAAAAATCAATGAATATTGTAAATGCACAAACAGTAATATCTCCACATTGCAAGGTGCAATTCTGAAATTTTTTGCTTTTTCCTGCTAATCCTAGCATGATAAAGAAGATTCAAAGAGAGTGAGATGCCAGCTCCTTTCATTCAGTCAGTAGCTTCAAACATTTCTGGTATATGAAAAACATGTTTTTCAATGGCAAAAATCAATGAATATTGTAAATGCACAAACAGTAATATCTCCACATTGCACGGTGCAATTCTGAAATTTTTTGCTTTTTCCTGTTAATCCTAGCATGATAAAGAAGATTCAAAGAGAGTGAGATGCCAGCTCCTTTCATTCAGTCAGTAGCTTCAAACATTTCTGGTATATGAAAAACATGTTTTTCAATGGCAAAAATCAATGAATATTGTAAATGCACAAACAGTAATATCTCCACATTGCACGGTGCAATTCTGAAATTTTTAGCTTTTTCCTGTTAATCCTAGCATGATAAAGAAGATTCAAAGAGAGTGAGATGCCAGCTCCTTTCAGTCAGTCAGTAGCTTCAAACATTTCTGGTATATGAAAAACATGTTTTTCAATGGCAAAAATCAATGAATATTGTAAATGCACAAACAGTAATATCTCCACATTGCAAGGTGCAATTCTGAAATTTTTTGCTTTTTCCTGCTAAACCTAGCATGATAAAGAAGATTCAAAGAGAGTGAGATGCCAGCTCCTTTCATTCAGTCAGTAGCTTCAAACATTTCTGGTATATGAAAAACGTTTTTCAATGGCAAAAATCAATGAATATTGTAAATGCACAAACAGTAATATCTCCACATTGCACGGTGCAATTCTGAAATTTTTAGCTTTTTCCTGTTAATCCTAGCATGATAAAGAAGATTCAAAGAGAGTGAGATGCCAGCTCCTTTCATTCAGTCAGTAGCTTCAAACATTTCTGGTATATGAAAAACATGTTTTTCAATGGCAAAAATCAATGAATATTGTAAATGCACAAACAGTAATATCTCCACATTGCAAGGTGCAATTCTGAAATTTTTTGCTTTTTCCTGCTAATCCTAGCATGATAAAGAAGATTCAAAGAGAGTGAGATGCCAGCTCCTTTCATTCAGTCAGTAGCTTCAAACATTTCTGGTATATGAAAAACGTTTTTCAATGGCAAAAATCAATGAATATTGTAAATGCACAAACAGTAATTTATCCGCATTGCAAGGTGCAATTCTGAAATTTTTTGCTTTTTCCTGCTCCTCTTAGCATGATAAAGAAGATTCAAAGAGAGTGAGATGCCAGCTCCTTTCATTCAGTCAGTAGCTTCAAACATTTCTGGTATATGAATAACATGATGTTTTTCAATGGCAAAAATCAATGAATATTGTAAATGCACAAACAGTAATTTCTCCGCATTGCAAGGTGCAATTCTGAAATTTTTTGCTTTTTCCTGCTCCTCTTAGCATGATAAAGAAGATTCAAAGAGAGTGAGATGCCAGCTCCTTTCATTCAGTCAGTAGCTTCAATCATTTCTGGACGTTTTTCAATGGCAAAAATCAATGAATATTGTAAATGCACAAACAGTAATTTCTCCGCATTGCAAGGTGCAATTCTGAAATTTTTTGCTTTTTCCTGCTCCTCTTAGCATGATAAAGAAGATTCAAAGAGAGTGAGATGCCAGCTCCTTTCATTCAGTCAGTAGCTTCAAACATTTCTGGTATATGAATAACATGATGTTTTTCAATGGCAAAAATCAATGAATATTGTAAATGCACAAACAGTAATTTCTCCGCATTGCAAGGTGCAATTCTGAAATTTTTTGCTTTTTCCTGCTCCTCTTAGCATGATAAAGAAGATTCAAAGAGAGTGAGATGCCAGCTCCTTTCATTCAGTCAGTAGCTTCAATCATTTCTGGACGTTTTTCAATGGCAAAAATCAATGAATATTGTAAATGCACAAACAGTAATTTCTCCGCATTGCAAGGTGCAATTCTGAAAATTTTTGCTTTTTCCTGCTCATCTTAGCATGATAAAGAAGTTTCAAAGAGAGTGAGATGCCAGCTCCTTTCATTCAGTCAGTAGCTTCAATCATTTCTGGACGTTTTTCAATGGCAAAAATCAATGAATATTGTAAATGCACAAACAGTAATTTCTCCGCATTGCAAGGTGCAATTCTGAAATTTTTTGCTTTTTCCTGCTCCTCTTAGCATGATAAACAAGATTCAAAGAGAGTGAGATGCCAGCTCCTTTCATTCAGTCAGTAGCTTCAATCATTTCTGGACGTTTTTCAATGGCAAAAATCAATGAATATTGTAAATGCACAAACAGTAATTTATCCGCATTGCAAGGTGCAATTCTGAAATTTTTTGCTTTTTCCTGCTCCTCTTAGCATGATAAAGAAGATTCAAAGAGAGTGAGATGCCAGCTCCTTTCATTCAGTCAGTAGCTTCAAACATTTCTGGTATATGAATAACATGATGTTTTTCAATGGCAAAAATCAATGAATATTGTAAATGCACAAACAGTAATTTCTCCGCATTGCAAGGTGCAATTCTGAAATTTTTTGCTTTTTCCTGCTCCTCTTAGCATGATAAAGAAGATTCAAAGAGAGTGAGATGCCAGCTCCTTTCATTCCGTCAGTAGCTTCAATCATTTCTGGACGTTTTTCAATGGCAAAAATCAATGAATATTGTAAATGCACAAGCAGTAATTTCTCCGCATTGCAAGGTGCAATTCTGAAATTTTTTGCTTTTTCCTGCTCCTCTTAGCATTATGAAGAAGATTCAAAGAGAGTGAGATGCCAGCTCCTTTCATTCAGTCAGTAGCTTCAAACATTTCTGGTATATGAAAAACATGTTTTTCAATGGCAAAAATCAATGAATATTGTAAATGCACAAACAGTAATATCTCCACATTGCAAGGTGCAATTCTGAAATTTTTTGCTTTTTCCTGCTAATCCTAGCATGATAAAGAAGATTCAAAGAGAGTGAGATGCCAGCTCCTTTCATTCAGTCAGTAGCTTCAAACATTTCTGGTATATGAAAAACATGTTTTTCAATGGCAAAAATCAATGAATATTGTAAATGCACAAACAGTAATATCTCCGCATTGCAAGGTGCAATTCTGAAATTTTTTGCTTTTTCCTGCTAATCCTAGCATGATAAAGAAGATTCAAAGAGAGTGAGATGCCAGCTCCTTTCATTCAGTCAGTAGCTTCAAACATTTCTGGTATATGAAAAACATGTTTTTCAATGGCAAAAATCAATGAATATTGTAAATGCACAAACAGTAATATCTCCACATTGCACGGTGCAATTCTGAAATTTTTAGCTTTTTCCTGTTAATCCTAGCATGATAAAGAAGATTCAAAGAGAGTGAGATGCCAGCTCCTTTCATTCAGTCAGTAGCTTCAAACATTTCTGGTATATGAAAAACATGTTTTTCAATGGCAAAAATCAATGAATATTGTAAATGCACAAACAGTAATATCTCCACATTGCAAGGTGCAATTCTGAAATTTTTTGCTTTTTCCTGCTAATCCTAGCATGATAAAGAAGATTCAAAGAGAGTGAGATGCCAGCTCCTTTCATTCAGTCAGTAGCTTCAAACATTTCTGGTATATGAAAAACATGTTTTTCAATGGCAAAAATCAATGAATATTGTAAATGCACAAACAGTAATATCTCCACATTGCACGGTGCAATTCTGAAATTTTTTGCTTTTTCCTGTTAATCCTAGCATGATAAAGAAGATTCAAAGAGAGTGAGATGCCAGCTCCTTTCATTCAGTCAGTAGCTTCAAACATTTCTGGTATATGAAAAACATGTTTTTCAATGGCAAAAATCAATGAATATTGTAAATGCACAAACAGTAATATCTCCACATTGCACGGTGCAATTCTGAAATTTTTAGCTTTTTCCTGTTAATCCTAGCATGATAAAGAAGATTCAAAGAGAGTGAGATGCCAGCTCCTTTCATTCAGTCAGTAGCTTCAAACATTTCTGGTATATGAAAAACATGTTTTTCAATGGCAAAAATCAATGAATATTGTAAATGCACAAACAGTAATATCTCCACATTGCAAGGTGCAATTCTGAAATTTTTTGCTTTTTCCTGCTAAACCTAGCATGATAAAGAAGATTCAAAGAGAGTGAGATGCCAGCTCCTTTCATTCAGTCAGTAGCTTCAAACATTTCTGGTATATGAAAAACGTTTTTCAATGGCAAAAATCAATGAATATTGTAAATGCACAAACAGTAATATCTCCACATTGCACGGTGCAATTCTGAAATTTTTAGCTTTTTCCTGTTAATCCTAGCATGATAAAGAAGATTCAAAGAGAGTGAGATGCCAGCTCCTTTCATTCAGTCAGTAGCTTCAAACATTTCTGGTATATGAAAAACATGTTTTTCAATGGCAAAAATCAATGAATATTCTAAATGCACAAACAGTAATATCTCCACATTGCAAGGTGCAATTCTGAAATTTTTTGCTTTTTCCTGCTAATCCTAGCATGATAAAGAAGATTCAAAGAGAGTGAGATGCCAGCTCCTTTCATTCAGTCAGTAGCTTCAAACATTTCTGGTATATGAAAAACGTTTTTCAATGGCAAAAATCAATGAATATTGTAAATGCACAAACAGTAATTTATCCGCATTGCAAGGTGCAATTCTGAAATTTTTTGCTTTTTCCTGCTCCTCTTAGCATGATAAAGAAGATTCAAAGAGAGTGAGATGCCAGCTCCTTTCATTCAGTCAGTAGCTTCAAACATTTCTGGTATATGAATAACATGATGTTTTTCAATGGCAAAAATCAATGAATATTGTAAATGCACAAACAGTAATTTCTCCGCATTGCAAGGTGCAATTCTGAAATTTTTTGCTTTTTCCTGCTCCTCTTAGCATGATAAAGAAGATTCAAAGAGAGTGAGATGCCAGCTCCTTTCATTCAGTCAGTAGCTTCAATCATTTCTGGACGTTTTTCAATGGCAAAAATCAATGAATATTGTAAATGCACAAACAGTAATTTCTCCGCATTGCAAGGTGCAATTCTGAAATTTTTTGCTTTTTCCTGCTCCTCTTAGCATGATAAAGAAGATTCAAAGAGAGTGAGATGCCAGCTCCTTTCATTCAGTCAGTAGCTTCAAACATTTCTGGTATATGAATAACATGATGTTTTTCAATGGCAAAAATCAATGAATATTGTAAATGCACAAACAGTAATTTCTCCGCATTGCAAGGTGCAATTCTGAAATTTTTTGCTTTTTCCTGCTCCTCTTAGCATGATAAAGAAGATTCAAAGAGAGTGAGATGCCAGCTCCTTTCATTCAGTCAGTAGCTTCAATCATTTCTGGACGTTTTTCAATGGCAAAAATCAATGAATATTGTAAATGCACAAACAGTAATTTCTCCGCATTGCAAGGTGCAATTCTGAAAATTTTTGCTTTTTCCTGCTCATCTTAGCATGATAAAGAAGTTTCAAAGAGAGTGAGATGCCAGCTCCTTTCATTCAGTCAGTAGCTTCAATCATTTCTGGACGTTTTTCAATGGCAAAAATCAATGAATATTGTAAATGCACAAACAGTAATTTCTCCGCATTGCAAGGTGCAATTCTGAAATTTTTTGCTTTTTCCTGCTCCTCTTAGCATGATAAACAAGATTCAAAGAGAGTGAGATGCCAGCTCCTTTCATTCAGTCAGTAGCTTCAATCATTTCTGGACGTTTTTCAATGGCAAAAATCAATGAATATTGTAAATGCACATACAGTAATTTATCCGCATTGCAAGGTGCAATTCTGAAATTTTTTGCTTTTTCCTGCTCCTCTTAGCATGATAAAGAAGATTCAAAGAGAGTGAGATGCCAGCTCCTTTCATTCAGTCAGTAGCTTCAAACATTTCTGGTATATGAATAACATGATGTTTTTCAATGGCAAAAATCAATGAATATTGTAAATGCACAAACAGTAATTTCTCCGCATTGCAAGGTGCAATTCTGAAATTTTTTGCTTTTTCCTGCTCCTCTTAGCATGATAAAGAAGATTCAAAGAGAGTGAGATGCCAGCTCCTTTCATTCCGTCAGTAGCTTCAATCATTTCTGGACGTTTTTCAATGGCAAAAATCAATGAATATTGTAAATGCACAAGCAGTAATTTCTCCGCATTGCAAGGTGCAATTCTGAAATTTTTTGCTTTTTCCTGCTCCTCTTAGCATTATGAAGAAGATTCAAAGAGAGTGAGATGCCAGCTCCTTTCATTCAGTCAGTAGCTTCAAACATTTCTGGTATATGAAAAACATGTTTTTCAATGGCAAAAATCAATGAATATTGTAAATGCACAAACAGTAATATCTCCACATTGCAAGGTGCAATTCTGAAATTTTTTGCTTTTTCCTGCTAATCCTAGCATGATAAAGAAGATTCAAAGAGAGTGAGATGCCAGCTCCTTTCATTCAGTCAGTAGCTTCAAACATTTCTGGTATATGAAAAACGTTTTTCAATGGCAAAAATCAATGAATATTGTAAATGCACAAACAGTAATATCTCCACATTGCAAGGTGCAATTCTGAAATTTTTTGCTTTTTCCTGCTAATCCTAGCATGATAAAGAAGATTCAAAGAGAGTGAGATGCCAGCTCCTTTCATTCAGTCAGTAGCTTCAAACATTTCTGGTATATGAAAAACATGTTTTTCAATGGCAAAAATCAATGAATATTGTAAATGCACAAACAGTAATATCTCCACATTGCAGGGTGCAATTCTGAAATTTTTAGCTTTTTCCTGTTAATCCTAGCATGATAAAGAAGATTCAAAGAGAGTGAGATGCCAGCTCCTTTCATTCAGTCAGTAGCTTCAAACATTTCTGGTATATGAAAAACGTTTTTCAATGGCAAAAATCAATGAATATTGTAAATGCACAAACAGTAATATCTCCACATTGCAAGGTGCAATTCTGAAATTTTTTGCTTTTTCCTGTTAATCCTAGCATGATAAAGAAGATTCAAAGAGAGTGAGATGCCAGCTCCTTTCATTCAGTCAGTAGCTTCAAACATTTCTGGTATATGAAAAACATGTTTTTCAATGGCAAAAATCAATGAATATTGTAAATGCACAAACAGTAATATCTCCGCATTGCAAGGTGCAATTCTGAAATTTTTTGCTTTTTCCTGCTAATCCTAGCATGATAAAGAAGATTCAAAGAGAGTGAGATGCCAGCTCCTTTCATTCAGTCAGTAGCTTCAAACATTTCTGGTATATGAAAAACATGTTTTTCAATGGCAAAAATCAATGAATATTGTAAATGCACAAACAGTAATATCTCCACATTGCACGGTGCAATTCTGAAATTTTTAGCTTTTTCCTGTTAATCCTAGCATGATAAAGAAGATTCAAAGAGAGTGAGATGCCAGCTCCTTTCATTCAGTCAGTAGCTTCAAACATTTCTGGTATATGAAAAACGTTTTTCAATGGCAAAAATCAATGAATATTGTAAATGCACAAACAGTAATATCTCCACATTGCAAGGTGCAATTCTGAAATTTTTTGCTTTTTCCTGTTAATCCTAGCATGATAAAGAAGATTCAAAGAGAGTGAGATGCCAGCTCCTTTCATTCAGTCAGTAGCTTCAAACATTTCTGGTATATGAAAAACGTTTTTCAATGGCAAAAATCAATGAATATTGTAAATGCACAAACAGTAATATCTCCACATTGCAAGGTGCAATTCTGAAATTTTTTGCTTTTTCCTGTTAATCCTAGCATGATAAAGAAGATTCAAAGAGAGTGAGATGCCAGCTCCTTTCATTCAGTCAGTAGCTTCAAACATTTCTGGTATATGAAAAACATGTTTTTCAATGGCAAAAATCAATGAATATTGTAAATGCACAAACAGTAATATCTCCGCATTGCAAGGTGCAATTCTGAAATTTTTTGCTTTTTCCTGCTAATCCTAGCATGATAAAGAAGATTCAAAGAGAGTGAGATGCCAGCTCCTTTCATTCAGTCAGTAGCTTCAAACATTTCTGGTATATGAAAAACATGTTTTTCAATGGCAAAAATCAATGAATATTGTAAATGCACAAACAGTAATATCTCCACATTGCACGGTGCAATTCTGAAATTTTTAGCTTTTTCCTGTTAATCCTAGCATGATAAAGAAGATTCAAAGAGAGTGAGATGCCAGCTCCTTTCATTCAGTCAGTAGCTTCAAACATTTCTGGTATATGAAAAACATGTTTTTCAATGGCAAAAATCAATGAATATTGTAAATGCACAAACAGTAATATCTCCACATTGCAAGGTGCAATTCTGAAATTTTTTGCTTTTTCCTGCTAATCCTAGCATGATAAAGAAGATTCAAAGAGAGTGAGATGCCAGCTCCTTTCATTCAGTCAGTAGCTTCAAACATTTCTGGTATATGAAAAACATGTTTTTCAATGGCAAAAATCAATGAATATTGTAAATGCACAAACAGTAATATCTCCACATTGCACGGTGCAATTCTGAAATTTTTTGCTTTTTCCTGTTAATCCTAGCATGATAAAGAAGATTCAAAGAGAGTGAGATGCCAGCTCCTTTCATTCAGTCAGTAGCTTCAAACATTTCTGGTATATGAAAAACATGTTTTTCAATGGCAAAAATCAATGAATATTGTAAATGCACAAACAGTAATATCTCCACATTGCACGGTGCAATTCTGAAATTTTTAGCTTTTTCCTGTTAATCCTAGCATGATAAAGAAGATTCAAAGAGAGTGAGATGCCAGCTCCTTTCATTCAGTCAGTAGCTTCAAACATTTCTGGTATATGAAAAACATGTTTTTCAATGGCAAAAATCAATGAATATTGTAAATGCACAAACAGTAATATCTCCACATTGCAAGGTGCAATTCTGAAATTTTTTGCTTTTTCCTGCTAATCCTAGCATGATAAAGAAGATTCAAAGAGAGTGAGATGCCAGCTCCTTTCATTCAGTCAGTAGCTTCAAACATTTCTGGTATATGAAAAACGTTTTTCAATGGCAAAAATCAATGAATATTGTAAATGCACAAACAGTAATATCTCCACATTGCAAGGTGCAATTCTGAAATTTTTTGCTTTTTCCTGTTAATCCTAGCATGATAAAGAAGATTCAAAGAGAGTGAGATGCCAGCTCCTTTCATTCAGTCAGTAGCTTCAAACATTTCTGGTATATGAAAAACATGTTTTTCAATGGCAAAAATCAATGAATATTGTAAATGCACAAACAGTAATATCTCCGCATTGCAAGGTGCAATTCTGAAATTTTTTGCTTTTTCCTGCTAATCCTAGCATGATAAAGAAGATTCAAAGAGAGTGAGATGCCAGCTCCTTTCATTCAGTCAGTAGCTTCAAACATTTCTGGTATATGAAAAACATGTTTTTCAATGGCAAAAATCAATGAATATTGTAAATGCACAAACAGTAATATCTCCACATTGCACGGTGCAATTCTGAAATTTTTAGCTTTTTCCTGTTAATCCTAGCATGATAAAGAAGATTCAAAGAGAGTGAGATGCCAGCTCCTTTCATTCAGTCAGTAGCTTCAAACATTTCTGGTATATGAAAAACATGTTTTTCAATGGCAAAAATCAATGAATATTGTAAATGCACAAACAGTAATATCTCCACATTGCAAGGTGCAATTCTGAAATTTTTTGCTTTTTCCTGCTAATCCTAGCATGATAAAGAAGATTCAAAGAGAGTGAGATGCCAGCTCCTTTCATTCAGTCAGTAGCTTCAAACATTTCTGGTATATGAAAAACATGTTTTTCAATGGCAAAAATCAATGAATATTGTAAATGCACAAACAGTAATATCTCCACATTGCACGGTGCAATTCTGAAATTTTTTGCTTTTTCCTGTTAATCCTAGCATGATAAAGAAGATTCAAAGAGAGTGAGATGCCAGCTCCTTTCATTCAGTCAGTAGCTTCAAACATTTCTGGTATATGAAAAACATGTTTTTCAATGGCAAAAATCAATGAATATTGTAAATGCACAAACAGTAATATCTCCACATTGCACGGTGCAATTCTGAAATTTTTAGCTTTTTCCTGTTAATCCTAGCATGATAAAGAAGATTCAAAGAGAGTGAGATGCCAGCTCCTTTCATTCAGTCAGTAGCTTCAAACATTTCTGGTATATGAAAAACATGTTTTTCAATGGCAAAAATCAATGAATATTGTAAATGCACAAACAGTAATATCTCCACATTGCAAGGTGCAATTCTGAAATTTTTTGCTTTTTCCTGCTAAACCTAGCATGATAAAGAAGATTCAAAGAGAGTGAGATGCCAGCTCCTTTCATTCAGTCAGTAGCTTCAAACATTTCTGGTATATGAAAAACGTTTTTCAATGGCAAAAATCAATGAATATTGTAAATGCACAAACAGTAATATCTCCACATTGCACGGTGCAATTCTGAAATTTTTAGCTTTTTCCTGTTAATCCTAGCATGATAAAGAAGATTCAAAGAGAGTGAGATGCCAGCTCCTTTCATTCAGTCAGTAGCTTCAAACATTTCTGGTATATGAAAAACATGTTTTTCAATGGCAAAAATCAATGAATATTGTAAATGCACAAACAGTAATATCTCCACATTGCAAGGTGCAATTCTGAAATTTTTTGCTTTTTCCTGCTAATCCTAGCATGATAAAGAAGATTCAAAGAGAGTGAGATGCCAGCTCCTTTCATTCAGTCAGTAGCTTCAAACATTTCTGGTATATGAAAAACGTTTTTCAATGGCAAAAATCAATGAATATTGTAAATGCACAAACAGTAATTTATCCGCATTGCAAGGTGCAATTCTGAAATTTTTTGCTTTTTCCTGCTCCTCTTAGCATGATAAAGAAGATTCAAAGAGAGTGAGATGCCAGCTCCTTTCATTCAGTCAGTAGCTTCAAACATTTCTGGTATATGAATAACATGATGTTTTTCAATGGCAAAAATCAATGAATATTGTAAATGCACAAACAGTAATTTCTCCGCATTGCAAGGTGCAATTCTGAAATTTTTTGCTTTTTCCTGCTCCTCTTAGCATGATAAAGAAGATTCAAAGAGAGTGAGATGCCAGCTCCTTTCATTCAGTCAGTAGCTTCAATCATTTCTGGACGTTTTTCAATGGCAAAAATCAATGAATATTGTAAATGCACAAACAGTAATTTCTCCGCATTGCAAGGTGCAATTCTGAAATTTTTTGCTTTTTCCTGCTCCTCTTAGCATGATAAAGAAGATTCAAAGAGAGTGAGATGCCAGCTCCTTTCATTCAGTCAGTAGCTTCAAACATTTCTGGTATATGAATAACATGATGTTTTTCAATGGCAAAAATCAATGAATATTGTAAATGCACAAACAGTAATTTCTCCGCATTGCAAGGTGCAATTCTGAAATTTTTTGCTTTTTCCTGCTCCTCTTAGCATGATAAAGAAGATTCAAAGAGAGTGAGATGCCAGCTCCTTTCATTCAGTCAGTAGCTTCAATCATTTCTGGACGTTTTTCAATGGCAAAAATCAATGAATATTGTAAATGCACAAACAGTAATTTCTCCGCATTGCAAGGTGCAATTCTGAAAATTTTTGCTTTTTCCTGCTCATCTTAGCATGATAAAGAAGTTTCAAAGAGAGTGAGATGCCAGCTCCTTTCATTCAGTCAGTAGCTTCAATCATTTCTGGACGTTTTTCAATGGCAAAAATCAATGAATATTGTAAATGCACAAACAGTAATTTCTCCGCATTGCAAGGTGCAATTCTGAAATTTTTTGCTTTTTCCTGCTCCTCTTAGCATGATAAACAAGATTCAAAGAGAGTGAGATGCCAGCTCCTTTCATTCAGTCAGTAGCTTCAATCATTTCTGGACGTTTTTCAATGGCAAAAATCAATGAATATTGTAAATGCACAAACAGTAATTTATCCGCATTGCAAGGTGCAATTCTGAAATTTTTTGCTTTTTCCTGCTCCTCTTAGCATGATAAAGAAGATTCAAAGAGAGTGAGATGCCAGCTCCTTTCATTCAGTCAGTAGCTTCAAACATTTCTGGTATATGAATAACATGATGTTTTTCAATGGCAAAAATCAATGAATATTGTAAATGCACAAACAGTAATTTCTCCGCATTGCAAGGTGCAATTCTGAAATTTTTTGCTTTTTCCTGCTCCTCTTAGCATGATAAAGAAGATTCAAAGAGAGTGAGATGCCAGCTCCTTTCATTCCGTCAGTAGCTTCAATCATTTCTGGACGTTTTTCAATGGCAAAAATCAATGAATATTGTAAATGCACAAGCAGTAATTTCTCCGCATTGCAAGGTGCAATTCTGAAATTTTTTGCTTTTTCCTGCTCCTCTTAGCATTATGAAGAAGATTCAAAGAGAGTGAGATGCCAGCTCCTTTCATTCAGTCAGTAGCTTCAAACATTTCTGGTATATGAAAAACGTTTTTCAATGGCAAAAATCAATGAATATTGTAAATGCACAAACAGTAATATCTCCACATTGCAAGGTGCAATTCTGAAATTTTTTGCTTTTTCCTGCTAATCCTAGCATGATAAAGAAGATTCAAAGAGAGTGAGATGCCAGCTCCTTTCATTCAGTCAGTAGCTTCAAACATTTCTGGTATATGAAAAACATGTTTTTCAATGGCAAAAATCAATGAATATTGTAAATGCACAAACAGTAATATCTCCACATTGCAGGGTGCAATTCTGAAATTTTTAGCTTTTTCCTGTTAATCCTAGCATGATAAAGAAGATTCAAAGAGAGTGAGATGCCAGCTCCTTTCATTCAGTCAGTAGCTTCAAACATTTCTGGTATATGAAAAACGTTTTTCAATGGCAAAAATCAATGAATATTGTAAATGCACAAACAGTAATATCTCCACATTGCAAGGTGCAATTCTGAAATTTTTTGCTTTTTCCTGTTAATCCTAGCATGATAAAGAAGATTCAAAGAGAGTGAGATGCCAGCTCCTTTCATTCAGTCAGTAGCTTCAAACATTTCTGGTATATGAAAAACATGTTTTTCAATGGCAAAAATCAATGAATATTGTAAATGCACAAACAGTAATATCTCCGCATTGCAAGGTGCAATTCTGAAATTTTTTGCTTTTTCCTGCTAATCCTAGCATGATAAAGAAGATTCAAAGAGAGTGAGATGCCAGCTCCTTTCATTCAGTCAGTAGCTTCAAACATTTCTGGTATATGAAAAACATGTTTTTCAATGGCAAAAATCAATGAATATTGTAAATGCACAAACAGTAATATCTCCACATTGCACGGTGCAATTCTGAAATTTTTAGCTTTTTCCTGTTAATCCTAGCATGATAAAGAAGATTCAAAGAGAGTGAGATGCCAGCTCCTTTCATTCAGTCAGTAGCTTCAAACATTTCTGGTATATGAAAAACGTTTTTCAATGGCAAAAATCAATGAATATTGTAAATGCACAAACAGTAATATCTCCACATTGCAAGGTGCAATTCTGAAATTTTTTGCTTTTTCCTGTTAATCCTAGCATGATAAAGAAGATTCAAAGAGAGTGAGATGCCAGCTCCTTTCATTCAGTCAGTAGCTTCAAACATTTCTGGTATATGAAAAACGTTTTTCAATGGCAAAAATCAATGAATATTGTAAATGCACAAACAGTAATATCTCCACATTGCAAGGTGCAATTCTGAAATTTTTTGCTTTTTCCTGTTAATCCTAGCATGATAAAGAAGATTCAAAGAGAGTGAGATGCCAGCTCCTTTCATTCAGTCAGTAGCTTCAAACATTTCTGGTATATGAAAAACATGTTTTTCAATGGCAAAAATCAATGAATATTGTAAATGCACAAACAGTAATATCTCCGCATTGCAAGGTGCAATTCTGAAATTTTTTGCTTTTTCCTGCTAATCCTAGCATGATAAAGAAGATTCAAAGAGAGTGAGATGCCAGCTCCTTTCATTCAGTCAGTAGCTTCAAACATTTCTGGTATATGAAAAACATGTTTTTCAATGGCAAAAATCAATGAATATTGTAAATGCACAAACAGTAATATCTCCACATTGCACGGTGCAATTCTGAAATTTTTAGCTTTTTCCTGTTAATCCTAGCATGATAAAGAAGATTCAAAGAGAGTGAGATGCCAGCTCCTTTCATTCAGTCAGTAGCTTCAAACATTTCTGGTATATGAAAAACATGTTTTTCAATGGCAAAAATCAATGAATATTGTAAATGCACAAACAGTAATATCTCCACATTGCAAGGTGCAATTCTGAAATTTTTTGCTTTTTCCTGCTAATCCTAGCATGATAAAGAAGATTCAAAGAGAGTGAGATGCCAGCTCCTTTCATTCAGTCAGTAGCTTCAAACATTTCTGGTATATGAAAAACATGTTTTTCAATGGCAAAAATCAATGAATATTGTAAATGCACAAACAGTAATATCTCCACATTGCACGGTGCAATTCTGAAATTTTTTGCTTTTTCCTGTTAATCCTAGCATGATAAAGAAGATTCAAAGAGAGTGAGATGCCAGCTCCTTTCATTCAGTCAGTAGCTTCAAACATTTCTGGTATATGAAAAACATGTTTTTCAATGGCAAAAATCAATGAATATTGTAAATGCACAAACAGTAATATCTCCACATTGCACGGTGCAATTCTGAAATTTTTAGCTTTTTCCTGTTAATCCTAGCATGATAAAGAAGATTCAAAGAGAGTGAGATGCCAGCTCCTTTCATTCAGTCAGTAGCTTCAAACATTTCTGGTATATGAAAAACATGTTTTTCAATGGCAAAAATCAATGAATATTGTAAATGCACAAACAGTAATATCTCCACATTGCAAGGTGCAATTCTGAAATTTTTTGCTTTTTCCTGCTAATCCTAGCATGATAAAGAAGATTCAAAGAGAGTGAGATGCCAGCTCCTTTCATTCAGTCAGTAGCTTCAAACATTTCTGGTATATGAAAAACGTTTTTCAATGGCAAAAATCAATGAATATTGTAAATGCACAAACAGTAATATCTCCACATTGCACGGTGCAATTCTGAAATTTTTAGCTTTTTCCTGTTAATCCTAGCATGATAAAGAAGATTCAAAGAGAGTGAGATGCCAGCTCCTTTCATTCAGTCAGTAGCTTCAAACATTTCTGGTATATGAAAAACATGTTTTTCAATGGCAAAAATCAATGAATATTGTAAATGCACAAACAGTAATATCTCCACATTGCAAGGTGCAATTCTGAAATTTTTTGCTTTTTCCTGCTAATCCTAGCATGATAAAGAAGATTCAAAGAGAGTGAGATGCCAGCTCCTTTCATTCAGTCAGTAGCTTCAAACATTTCTGGTATATGAAAAACGTTTTTCAATGGCAAAAATCAATGAATATTGTAAATGCACAAACAGTAATTTATCCGCATTGCAAGGTGCAATTCTGAAATTTTTTGCTTTTTCCTGCTCCTCTTAGCATGATAAAGAAGATTCAAAGAGAGTGAGATGCCAGCTCCTTTCATTCAGTCAGTAGCTTCAAACATTTCTGGTATATGAATAACATGATGTTTTTCAATGGCAAAAATCAATGAATATTGTAAATGCACAAACAGTAATTTCTCCGCATTGCAAGGTGCAATTCTGAAATTTTTTGCTTTTTCCTGCTCCTCTTAGCATGATAAAGAAGATTCAAAGAGAGTGAGATGCCAGCTCCTTTCATTCAGTCAGTAGCTTCAATCATTTCTGGACGTTTTTCAATGGCAAAAATCAATGAATATTGTAAATGCACAAACAGTAATTTCTCCGCATTGCAAGGTGCAATTCTGAAATTTTTTGCTTTTTCCTGCTCCTCTTAGCATGATAAAGAAGATTCAAAGAGAGTGAGATGCCAGCTCCTTTCATTCAGTCAGTAGCTTCAAACATTTCTGGTATATGAATAACATGATGTTTTTCAATGGCAAAAATCAATGAATATTGTAAATGCACAAACAGTAATTTCTCCGCATTGCAAGGTGCAATTCTGAAATTTTTTGCTTTTTCCTGCTCCTCTTAGCATGATAAAGAAGATTCAAAGAGAGTGAGATGCCAGCTCCTTTCATTCAGTCAGTAGCTTCAATCATTTCTGGACGTTTTTCAATGGCAAAAATCAATGAATATTGTAAATGCACAAACAGTAATTTCTCCGCATTGCAAGGTGCAATTCTGAAAATTTTTGCTTTTTCCTGCTCATCTTAGCATGATAAAGAAGTTTCAAAGAGAGTGAGATGCCAGCTCCTTTCATTCAGTCAGTAGCTTCAATCATTTCTGGACGTTTTTCAATGGCAAAAATCAATGAATATTGTAAATGCACAAACAGTAATTTCTCCGCATTGCAAGGTGCAATTCTGAAATTTTTTGCTTTTTCCTGCTCCTCTTAGCATGATAAACAAGATTCAAAGAGAGTGAGATGCCAGCTCCTTTCATTCAGTCAGTAGCTTCAATCATTTCTGGACGTTTTTCAATGGCAAAAATCAATGAATATTGTAAATGCACAAACAGTAATTTATCCGCATTGCAAGGTGCAATTCTGAAATTTTTTGCTTTTTCCTGCTCCTCTTAGCATGATAAAGAAGATTCAAAGAGAGTGAGATGCCAGCTCCTTTCATTCAGTCAGTAGCTTCAAACATTTCTGGTATATGAATAACATGATGTTTTTCAATGGCAAAAATCAATGAATATTGTAAATGCACAAACAGTAATTTCTCCGCATTGCAAGGTGCAATTCTGAAATTTTTTGCTTTTTCCTGCTCCTCTTAGCATGATAAAGAAGATTCAAAGAGAGTGAGATGCCAGCTCCTTTCATTCCGTCAGTAGCTTCAATCATTTCTGGACGTTTTTCAATGGCAAAAATCAATGAATATTGTAAATGCACAAGCAGTAATTTCTCCGCATTGCAAGGTGCAATTCTGAAATTTTTTGCTTTTTCCTGCTCCTCTTAGCATTATGAAGAAGATTCAAAGAGAGTGAGATGCCAGCTCCTTTCATTCAGTCAGTAGCTTCAAACATTTCTGGTATATGAAAAACGTTTTTCAATGGCAAAAATCAATGAATATTGTAAATGCACAAACAGTAATATCTCCACATTGCAAGGTGCAATTCTGAAATTTTTTGCTTTTTCCTGCTAATCCTAGCATGATAAAGAAGATTCAAAGAGAGTGAGATGCCAGCTCCTTTCATTCAGTCAGTAGCTTCAAACATTTCTGGTATATGAAAAACATGTTTTTCAATGGCAAAAATCAATGAATATTGTAAATGCACAAACAGTAATATCTCCACATTGCAGGGTGCAATTCTGAAATTTTTAGCTTTTTCCTGTTAATCCTAGCATGATAAAGAAGATTCAAAGAGAGTGAGATGCCAGCTCCTTTCATTCAGTCAGTAGCTTCAAACATTTCTGGTATATGAAAAACGTTTTTCAATGGCAAAAATCAATGAATATTGTAAATGCACAAACAGTAATATCTCCACATTGCAAGGTGCAATTCTGAAATTTTTTGCTTTTTCCTGTTAATCCTAGCATGATAAAGAAGATTCAAAGAGAGTGAGATGCCAGCTCCTTTCATTCAGTCAGTAGCTTCAAACATTTCTGGTATATGAAAAACATGTTTTTCAATGGCAAAAATCAATGAATATTGTAAATGCACAAACAGTAATATCTCCGCATTGCAAGGTGCAATTCTGAAATTTTTTGCTTTTTCCTGCTAATCCTAGCATGATAAAGAAGATTCAAAGAGAGTGAGATGCCAGCTCCTTTCATTCAGTCAGTAGCTTCAAACATTTCTGGTATATGAAAAACATGTTTTTCAATGGCAAAAATCAATGAATATTGTAAATGCACAAACAGTAATATCTCCACATTGCACGGTGCAATTCTGAAATTTTTAGCTTTTTCCTGTTAATCCTAGCATGATAAAGAAGATTCAAAGAGAGTGAGATGCCAGCTCCTTTCATTCAGTCAGTAGCTTCAAACATTTCTGGTATATGAAAAACGTTTTTCAATGGCAAAAATCAATGAATATTGTAAATGCACAAACAGTAATATCTCCACATTGCAAGGTGCAATTCTGAAATTTTTTGCTTTTTCCTGTTAATCCTAGCATGATAAAGAAGATTCAAAGAGAGTGAGATGCCAGCTCCTTTCATTCAGTCAGTAGCTTCAAACATTTCTGGTATATGAAAAACGTTTTTCAATGGCAAAAATCAATGAATATTGTAAATGCACAAACAGTAATATCTCCACATTGCAAGGTGCAATTCTGAAATTTTTTGCTTTTTCCTGTTAATCCTAGCATGATAAAGAAGATTCAAAGAGAGTGAGATGCCAGCTCCTTTCATTCAGTCAGTAGCTTCAAACATTTCTGGTATATGAAAAACATGTTTTTCAATGGCAAAAATCAATGAATATTGTAAATGCACAAACAGTAATATCTCCACATTGCAAGGTGCAATTCTGAAATTTTTTGCTTTTTCCTGTTAATCCTAGCATGATAAAGAAGATTCAAAGAGAGTGAGATGCCAGCTCCTTTCATTCAGTCAGTAGCTTCAAACATTTCTGGTATATGAAAAACGTTTTTCAATGGCAAAAATCAATGAATATTGTAAATGCACAAACAGTAATATCTCCACATTGCAAGGTGCAATTCTGAAATTTTTTGCTTTTTCCTGTTAATCCTAGCATGATAAAGAAGATTCAAAGAGAGTGAGATGCCAGCTCCTTTCATTCAGTCAGTAGCTTCAAACATTTCTGGTATATGAAAAACATGTTTTTCAATGGCAAAAATCAATGAATATTGTAAATGCACAAACAGTAATATCTCCGCATTGCAAGGTGCAATTCTGAAATTTTTTGCTTTTTCCTGCTAATCCTAGCATGATAAAGAAGATTCAAAGAGAGTGAGATGCCAGCTCCTTTCATTCAGTCAGTAGCTTCAAACATTTCTGGTATATGAAAAACATGTTTTTCAATGGCAAAAATCAATGAATATTGTAAATGCACAAACAGTAATATCTCCACATTGCAAGGTGCAATTCTGAAATTTTTTGCTTTTTCCTGCTAATCCTAGCATGATAAAGAAGATTCAAAGAGAGTGAGATGCCAGCTCCTTTCATTCAGTCAGTAGCTTCAAACATTTCTGGTATATGAAAAACATGTTTTTCAATGGCAAAAATCAATGAATATTGTAAATGCACAAACAGTAATATCTCCACATTGCACGGTGCAATTCTGAAATTTTTTGCTTTTTCCTGTTAATCCTAGCATGATAAAGAAGATTCAAAGAGAGTGAGATGCCAGCTCCTTTCATTCAGTCAGTAGCTTCAAACATTTCTGGTATATGAAAAACATGTTTTTCAATGGCAAAAATCAATGAATATTGTAAATGCACAAACAGTAATATCTCCACATTGCAAGGTGCAATTCTGAAATTTTTTGCTTTTTCCTGCTAATCCTAGCATGATAAAGAAGATTCAAAGAGAGTGAGATGCCAGCTCCTTTCATTCAGTCAGTAGCTTCAAACATTTCTGGTATATGAAAAACGTTTTTCAATGGCAAAAATCAATGAATATTGTAAATGCACAAACAGTAATATCTCCACATTGCACGGTGCAATTCTGAAATTTTTAGCTTTTTCCTGTTAATCCTAGCATGATAAAGAAGATTCAAAGAGAGTGAGATGCCAGCTCCTTTCATTCAGTCAGTAGCTTCAAACATTTCTGGTATATGAAAAACATGTTTTTCAATGGCAAAAATCAATGAATATTGTAAATGCACAAACAGTAATATCTCCACATTGCAAGGTGCAATTCTGAAATTTTTTGCTTTTTCCTGCTAATCCTAGCATGATAAAGAAGATTCAAAGAGAGTGAGATGCCAGCTCCTTTCATTCAGTCAGTAGCTTCAAACATTTCTGGTATATGAAAAACGTTTTTCAATGGCAAAAATCAATGAATATTGTAAATGCACAAACAGTAATTTATCCGCATTGCAAGGTGCAATTCTGAAATTTTTTGCTTTTTCCTGCTCCTCTTAGCATGATAAAGAAGATTCAAAGAGAGTGAGATGCCAGCTCCTTTCATTCAGTCAGTAGCTTCAAACATTTCTGGTATATGAATAACATGATGTTTTTCAATGGCAAAAATCAATGAATATTGTAAATGCACAAACAGTAATTTCTCCGCATTGCAAGGTGCAATTCTGAAATTTTTTGCTTTTTCCTGCTCCTCTTAGCATGATAAAGAAGATTCAAAGAGAGTGAGATGCCAGCTCCTTTCATTCAGTCAGTAGCTTCAATCATTTCTGGACGTTTTTCAATGGCAAAAATCAATGAATATTGTAAATGCACAAACAGTAATTTCTCCGCATTGCAAGGTGCAATTCTGAAATTTTTTGCTTTTTCCTGCTCCTCTTAGCATGATAAAGAAGATTCAAAGAGAGTGAGATGCCAGCTCCTTTCATTCAGTCAGTAGCTTCAAACATTTCTGGTATATGAATAACATGATGTTTTTCAATGGCAAAAATCAATGAATATTGTAAATGCACAAACAGTAATTTCTCCGCATTGCAAGGTGCAATTCTGAAATTTTTTGCTTTTTCCTGCTCCTCTTAGCATGATAAAGAAGATTCAAAGAGAGTGAGATGCCAGCTCCTTTCATTCAGTCAGTAGCTTCAATCATTTCTGGACGTTTTTCAATGGCAAAAATCAATGAATATTGTAAATGCACAAACAGTAATTTCTCCGCATTGCAAGGTGCAATTCTGAAAATTTTTGCTTTTTCCTGCTCATCTTAGCATGATAAAGAAGTTTCAAAGAGAGTGAGATGCCAGCTCCTTTCATTCAGTCAGTAGCTTCAATCATTTCTGGACGTTTTTCAATGGCAAAAATCAATGAATATTGTAAATGCACAAACAGTAATTTCTCCGCATTGCAAGGTGCAATTCTGAAATTTTTTGCTTTTTCCTGCTCCTCTTAGCATGATAAAGAAGATTCAAAGAGAGTGAGATGCCAGCTCCTTTCATTCAGTCAGTAGCTTCAAACATTTCTGGTATATGAATAACATGATGTTTTTCAATGGCAAAAATCAATGAATATTGTAAATGCACAAACAGTAATTTCTCCGCATTGCAAGGTGCAATTCTGAAATTTTTTGCTTTTTCCTGCTCCTCTTAGCATGATAAAGAAGATTCAAAGAGAGTGAGATGCCAGCTCCTTTCATTCAGTCAGTAGCTTCAATCATTTCTGGACGTTTTTCAATGGCAAAAATCAATGAATATTGTAAATGCACAAACAGTAATTTCTCCGCATTGCAAGGTGCAATTCTGAAAATTTTTGCTTTTTCCTGCTCATCTTAGCATGATAAAGAAGTTTCAAAGAGAGTGAGATGCCAGCTCCTTTCATTCAGTCAGTAGCTTCAATCATTTCTGGACGTTTTTCAATGGCAAAAATCAATGAATATTGTAAATGCACAAACAGTAATTTCTCCGCATTGCAAGGTGCAATTCTGAAATTTTTTGCTTTTTCCTGCTCCTCTTAGCATGATAAACAAGATTCAAAGAGAGTGAGATGCCAGCTCCTTTCATTCAGTCAGTAGCTTCAATCATTTCTGGACGTTTTTCAATGGCAAAAATCAATGAATATTGTAAATGCACAAACAGTAATTTATCCGCATTGCAAGGTGCAATTCTGAAATTTTTTGCTTTTTCCTGCTCCTCTTAGCATGATAAAGAAGATTCAAAGAGAGTGAGATGCCAGCTCCTTTCATTCAGTCAGTAGCTTCAAACATTTCTGGTATATGAATAACATGATGTTTTTCAATGGCAAAAATCAATGAATATTGTAAATGCACAAACAGTAATTTCTCCGCATTGCAAGGTGCAATTCTGAAATTTTTTGCTTTTTCCTGCTCCTCTTAGCATGATAAAGAAGATTCAAAGAGAGTGAGATGCCAGCTCCTTTCATTCCGTCAGTAGCTTCAATCATTTCTGGACGTTTTTCAATGGCAAAAATCAATGAATATTGTAAATGCACAAGCAGTAATTTCTCCGCATTGCAAGGTGCAATTCTGAAATTTTTTGCTTTTTCCTGCTCCTCTTAGCATTATGAAGAAGATTCAAAGAGAGTGAGATGCCAGCTCCTTTCATTCAGTCAGTAGCTTCAAACATTTCTGGTATATGAAAAACGTTTTTCAATGGCAAAAATCAATGAATATTGTAAATGCACAAACAGTAATATCTCCACATTGCAAGGTGCAATTCTGAAATTTTTTGCTTTTTCCTGCTAATCCTAGCATGATAAAGAAGATTCAAAGAGAGTGAGATGCCAGCTCCTTTCATTCAGTCAGTAGCTTCAAACATTTCTGGTATATGAAAAACATGTTTTTCAATGGCAAAAATCAATGAATATTGTAAATGCACAAACAGTAATATCTCCACATTGCAGGGTGCAATTCTGAAATTTTTAGCTTTTTCCTGTTAATCCTAGCATGATAAAGAAGATTCAAAGAGAGTGAGATGCCAGCTCCTTTCATTCAGTCAGTAGCTTCAAACATTTCTGGTATATGAAAAACGTTTTTCAATGGCAAAAATCAATGAATATTGTAAATGCACAAACAGTAATATCTCCACATTGCAAGGTGCAATTCTGAAATTTTTTGCTTTTTCCTGTTAATCCTAGCATGATAAAGAAGATTCAAAGAGAGTGAGATGCCAGCTCCTTTCATTCAGTCAGTAGCTTCAAACATTTCTGGTATATGAAAAACATGTTTTTCAATGGCAAAAATCAATGAATATTGTAAATGCACAAACAGTAATATCTCCGCATTGCAAGGTGCAATTCTGAAATTTTTTGCTTTTTCCTGCTAATCCTAGCATGATAAAGAAGATTCAAAGAGAGTGAGATGCCAGCTCCTTTCATTCAGTCAGTAGCTTCAAACATTTCTGGTATATGAAAAACATGTTTTTCAATGGCAAAAATCAATGAATATTGTAAATGCACAAACAGTAATATCTCCACATTGCACGGTGCAATTCTGAAATTTTTAGCTTTTTCCTGTTAATCCTAGCATGATAAAGAAGATTCAAAGAGAGTGAGATGCCAGCTCCTTTCATTCAGTCAGTAGCTTCAAACATTTCTGGTATATGAAAAACGTTTTTCAATGGCAAAAATCAATGAATATTGTAAATGCACAAACAGTAATATCTCCACATTGCAAGGTGCAATTCTGAAATTTTTTGCTTTTTCCTGTTAATCCTAGCATGATAAAGAAGATTCAAAGAGAGTGAGATGCCAGCTCCTTTCATTCAGTCAGTAGCTTCAAACATTTCTGGTATATGAAAAACGTTTTTCAATGGCAAAAATCAATGAATATTGTAAATGCACAAACAGTAATATCTCCACATTGCAAGGTGCAATTCTGAAATTTTTTGCTTTTTCCTGTTAATCCTAGCATGATAAAGAAGATTCAAAGAGAGTGAGATGCCAGCTCCTTTCATTCAGTCAGTAGCTTCAAACATTTCTGGTATATGAAAAACATGTTTTTCAATGGCAAAAATCAATGAATATTGTAAATGCACAAACAGTAATATCTCCACATTGCAAGGTGCAATTCTGAAATTTTTTGCTTTTTCCTGTTAATCCTAGCATGATAAAGAAGATTCAAAGAGAGTGAGATGCCAGCTCCTTTCATTCAGTCAGTAGCTTCAAACATTTCTGGTATATGAAAAACGTTTTTCAATGGCAAAAATCAATGAATATTGTAAATGCACAAACAGTAATATCTCCACATTGCAAGGTGCAATTCTGAAATTTTTTGCTTTTTCCTGTTAATCCTAGCATGATAAAGAAGATTCAAAGAGAGTGAGATGCCAGCTCCTTTCATTCAGTCAGTAGCTTCAAACATTTCTGGTATATGAAAAACATGTTTTTCAATGGCAAAAATCAATGAATATTGTAAATGCACAAACAGTAATATCTCCGCATTGCAAGGTGCAATTCTGAAATTTTTTGCTTTTTCCTGCTAATCCTAGCATGATAAAGAAGATTCAAAGAGAGTGAGATGCCAGCTCCTTTCATTCAGTCAGTAGCTTCAAACATTTCTGGTATATGAAAAACATGTTTTTCAATGGCAAAAATCAATGAATATTGTAAATGCACAAACAGTAATATCTCCACATTGCAAGGTGCAATTCTGAAATTTTTTGCTTTTTCCTGCTAATCCTAGCATGATAAAGAAGATTCAAAGAGAGTGAGATGCCAGCTCCTTTCATTCAGTCAGTAGCTTCAAACATTTCTGGTATATGAAAAACATGTTTTTCAATGGCAAAAATCAATGAATATTGTAAATGCACAAACAGTAATATCTCCACATTGCACGGTGCAATTCTGAAATTTTTTGCTTTTTCCTGTTAATCCTAGCATGATAAAGAAGATTCAAAGAGAGTGAGATGCCAGCTCCTTTCATTCAGTCAGTAGCTTCAAACATTTCTGGTATATGAAAAACATGTTTTTCAATGGCAAAAATCAATGAATATTGTAAATGCACAAACAGTAATATCTCCACATTGCAAGGTGCAATTCTGAAATTTTTTGCTTTTTCCTGCTAATCCTAGCATGATAAAGAAGATTCAAAGAGAGTGAGATGCCAGCTCCTTTCATTCAGTCAGTAGCTTCAAACATTTCTGGTATATGAAAAACGTTTTTCAATGGCAAAAATCAATGAATATTGTAAATGCACAAACAGTAATATCTCCACATTGCACGGTGCAATTCTGAAATTTTTAGCTTTTTCCTGTTAATCCTAGCATGATAAAGAAGATTCAAAGAGAGTGAGATGCCAGCTCCTTTCATTCAGTCAGTAGCTTCAAACATTTCTGGTATATGAAAAACATGTTTTTCAATGGCAAAAATCAATGAATATTGTAAATGCACAAACAGTAATATCTCCACATTGCAAGGTGCAATTCTGAAATTTTTTGCTTTTTCCTGCTAATCCTAGCATGATAAAGAAGATTCAAAGAGAGTGAGATGCCAGCTCCTTTCATTCAGTCAGTAGCTTCAAACATTTCTGGTATATGAAAAACGTTTTTCAATGGCAAAAATCAATGAATATTGTAAATGCACAAACAGTAATTTATCCGCATTGCAAGGTGCAATTCTGAAATTTTTTGCTTTTTCCTGCTCCTCTTAGCATGATAAAGAAGATTCAAAGAGAGTGAGATGCCAGCTCCTTTCATTCAGTCAGTAGCTTCAAACATTTCTGGTATATGAATAACATGATGTTTTTCAATGGCAAAAATCAATGAATATTGTAAATGCACAAACAGTAATTTCTCCGCATTGCAAGGTGCAATTCTGAAATTTTTTGCTTTTTCCTGCTCCTCTTAGCATGATAAAGAAGATTCAAAGAGAGTGAGATGCCAGCTCCTTTCATTCAGTCAGTAGCTTCAATCATTTCTGGACGTTTTTCAATGGCAAAAATCAATGAATATTGTAAATGCACAAACAGTAATTTCTCCGCATTGCAAGGTGCAATTCTGAAATTTTTTGCTTTTTCCTGCTCCTCTTAGCATGATAAAGAAGATTCAAAGAGAGTGAGATGCCAGCTCCTTTCATTCAGTCAGTAGCTTCAAACATTTCTGGTATATGAATAACATGATGTTTTTCAATGGCAAAAATCAATGAATATTGTAAATGCACAAACAGTAATTTCTCCGCATTGCAAGGTGCAATTCTGAAATTTTTTGCTTTTTCCTGCTCCTCTTAGCATGATAAAGAAGATTCAAAGAGAGTGAGATGCCAGCTCCTTTCATTCAGTCAGTAGCTTCAATCATTTCTGGACGTTTTTCAATGGCAAAAATCAATGAATATTGTAAATGCACAAACAGTAATTTCTCCGCATTGCAAGGTGCAATTCTGAAAATTTTTGCTTTTTCCTGCTCATCTTAGCATGATAAAGAAGTTTCAAAGAGAGTGAGATGCCAGCTCCTTTCATTCAGTCAGTAGCTTCAATCATTTCTGGACGTTTTTCAATGGCAAAAATCAATGAATATTGTAAATGCACAAACAGTAATTTCTCCGCATTGCAAGGTGCAATTCTGAAATTTTTTGCTTTTTCCTGCTCCTCTTAGCATGATAAACAAGATTCAAAGAGAGTGAGATGCCAGCTCCTTTCATTCAGTCAGTAGCTTCAATCATTTCTGGACGTTTTTCAATGGCAAAAATCAATGAATATTGTAAATGCACAAACAGTAATTTATCCGCATTGCAAGGTGCAATTCTGAAATTTTTTGCTTTTTCCTGCTCCTCTTAGCATGATAAAGAAGATTCAAAGAGAGTGAGATGCCAGCTCCTTTCATTCAGTCAGTAGCTTCAAACATTTCTGGTATATGAATAACATGATGTTTTTCAATGGCAAAAATCAATGAATATTGTAAATGCACAAACAGTAATTTCTCCGCATTGCAAGGTGCAATTCTGAAATTTTTTGCTTTTTCCTGCTCCTCTTAGCATGATAAAGAAGATTCAAAGAGAGTGAGATGCCAGCTCCTTTCATTCCGTCAGTAGCTTCAATCATTTCTGGACGTTTTTCAATGGCAAAAATCAATGAATATTGTAAATGCACAAGCAGTAATTTCTCCGCATTGCAAGGTGCAATTCTGAAATTTTTTGCTTTTTCCTGCTCCTCTTAGCATTATGAAGAAGATTCAAAGAGAGTGAGATGCCAGCTCCTTTCATTCAGTCAGTAGCTTCAAACATTTCTGGTATATGAAAAACATGTTTTTCAATGGCAAAAATCAATGAATATTGTAAATGCACAAACAGTAATATCTCCACATTGCAAGGTGCAATTCTGAAATTTTTTGCTTTTTCCTGCTAATCCTAGCATGATAAAGAAGATTCAAAGAGAGTGAGATGCCAGCTCCTTTCATTCAGTCAGTAGCTTCAAACATTTCTGGTATATGAAAAACGTTTTTCAATGGCAAAAATCAATGAATATTGTAAATGCACAAACAGTAATATCTCCACATTGCAAGGTGCAATTCTGAAATTTTTTGCTTTTTCCTGCTAATCCTAGCATGATAAAGAAGATTCAAAGAGAGTGAGATGCCAGCTCCTTTCATTCAGTCAGTAGCTTCAAACATTTCTGGTATATGAAAAACATGTTTTTCAATGGCAAAAATCAATGAATATTGTAAATGCACAAACAGTAATATCTCCACATTGCAGGGTGCAATTCTGAAATTTTTAGCTTTTTCCTGTTAATCCTAGCATGATAAAGAAGATTCAAAGAGAGTGAGATGCCAGCTCCTTTCATTCAGTCAGTAGCTTCAAACATTTCTGGTATATGAAAAACGTTTTTCAATGGCAAAAATCAATGAATATTGTAAATGCACAAACAGTAATATCTCCACATTGCAAGGTGCAATTCTGAAATTTTTTGCTTTTTCCTGTTAATCCTAGCATGATAAAGAAGATTCAAAGAGAGTGAGATGCCAGCTCCTTTCATTCAGTCAGTAGCTTCAAACATTTCTGGTATATGAAAAACGTTTTTCAATGGCAAAAATCAATGAATATTGTAAATGCACAAACAGTAATATCTCCGCATTGCAAGGTGCAATTCTGAAATTTTTTGCTTTTTCCTGCTAATCCTAGCATGATAAAGAAGATTCAAAGAGAGTGAGATGCCAGCTCCTTTCATTCAGTCAGTAGCTTCAAACATTTCTGGTATATGAAAAACATGTTTTTCAATGGCAAAAATCAATGAATATTGTAAATGCACAAACAGTAATATCTCCACATTGCACGGTGCAATTCTGAAATTTTTAGCTTTTTCCTGTTAATCCTAGCATGATAAAGAAGATTCAAAGAGAGTGAGATGCCAGCTCCTTTCATTCAGTCAGTAGCTTCAAACATTTCTGGTATATGAAAAACATGTTTTTCAATGGCAAAAATCAATGAATATTGTAAATGCACAAACAGTAATATCTCCACATTGCACGGTGCAATTCTGAAATTTTTAGCTTTTTCCTGTTAATCCTAGCATGATAAAGAAGATTCAAAGAGAGTGAGATGCCAGCTCCTTTCATTCAGTCAGTAGCTTCAAACATTTCTGGTATATGAAAAACGTTTTTCAATGGCAAAAATCAATTAATATTGTAAATGCACAAACAGTAATATCTCCACATTGCAAGGTGCAATTCTGAAATTTTTTGCTTTTTCCTGTTAATCCTAGCATGATAAAGAAGATTCAAAGAGAGTGAGATGCCAGCTCCTTTCATTCAGTCAGTAGCTTCAAACATTTCTGGTATATGAAAAACATGTTTTTCAATGGCAAAAATCAATGAATATTGTAAATGCACAAACAGTAATATCTCCGCATTGCAAAGTGCAATTCTGAAATTTTTTGCTTTTTCCTGCTAATCCTAGCATGATAAATTAGATTCAAAGAGAGTGAGATGCCAGCTCCTTTCATTCAGTCAGTAGCTTCAAACATTTCTGGTATATGAAAAACATGTTTTTCAATGGCAAAAATCAATGAATATTGTAAATGCACAAACAGTAATATCTCCACATTGCAAGGTGCAATTCTGAAATTTTTTGCTTTTTCCTGTTAATCCTAGCATGATAAAGAAGATTCAAAGAGAGTGAGATGCCAGCTCCTTTCATTCAGTCAGTAGCTTCAAACATTTCTGGTATATGAAAAACATGTTTTTCAATGGCAAAAATCAATGAATATTGTAAATGCACAAACAGTAATATCTCCACATTGCAAGGTGCAATTCTGAAATTTTTTGCTTTTTCCTGCTAATCCTAGCATGATAAAGATTCAAAGAGAGTGAGATGCCAGCTCCTTTCATTCAGTCAGTAGCTTCAAACATTTCTGGTATATGAAAAACGTTTTTCAATGGCAAAAATCAATGAATATTGTAAATGCACAAACAGTAATATCTCCACATTGCACGGTGCAATTCTGAAATTTTTAGCTTTTTCCTGTTAATCCTAGCATGATAAAGAAGATTCAAAGAGAGTGAGATGCCAGCTCCTTTCATTCAGTCAGTAGCTTCAAACATTTCTGGTATATGAAAAACATGTTTTTCAATGGCAAAAATCAATGAATATTGTAAATGCACAAACAGTAATATCTCCACATTGCAAGGTGCAATTCTGAAATTTTTTGCTTTTTCCTGCTAATCCTAGCATGATAAAGAAGATTCAAAGAGAGTGAGATGCCAGCTCCTTTCATTCAGTCAGTAGCTTCAAACATTTCTGGTATATGAAAAACATGTTTTTCAATGGCAAAAATCAATGAATATTGTAAATGCACAAACAGTAATATCTCCACATTGCACGGTGCAATTCTGAAATTTTTAGCTTTTTCCTGTTAATCCTAGCATGATAAAGAAGATTCAAAGAGAGTGAGATGCCAGCTCCTTTCATTCAGTCAGTAGCTTCAAACATTTCTGGTATATGAAAAACGTTTTTCAATGGCAAAAATCAATGAATATTGTAAATGCACAAACAGTAATATCTCCACATTGCAAGGTGCAATTCTGAAATTTTTTGCTTTTTCCTGTTAATCCTAGCATGATAAAGAAGATTCAAAGAGAGTGAGATGCCAGCTCCTTTCATTCAGTCAGTAGCTTCAAACATTTCTGGTATATGAAAAACATGTTTTTCAATGGCAAAAATCAATGAATATTGTAAATGCACAAACAGTAATATCTCCGCATTGCAAGGTGCAATTCTGAAATTTTTTGCTTTTTCCTGCTAATCCTAGCATGATAAAGAAGATTCAAAGAGAGTGAGATGCCAGCTCCTTTCATTCAGTCAGTAGCTTCAAACATTTCTGGTATATGAAAAACATGTTTTTCAATGGCAAAAATCAATGAATATTGTAAATGCACAAACAGTAATATCTCCACATTGCACGGTGCAATTCTGAAATTTTTAGCTTTTTCCTGTTAATCCTAGCATGATAAAGAAGATTCAAAGAGAGTGAGATGCCAGCTCCTTTCATTCAGTCAGTAGCTTCAAACATTTCTGGTATATGAAAAACATGTTTTTCAATGGCAAAAATCAATGAATATTGTAAATGCACAAACAGTAATATCTCCACATTGCACGGTGCAATTCTGAAATATTTAGCTTTTTCCTGTTAATCCTAGCATGATAAAGAAGATTCAAAGAGAGTGAGATGCCAGCTCCTTTCATTCAGTCAGTAGCTTCAAACATTTCTGGTATATGAAAAACGTTTTTCAATGGCAAAAATCAATGAATATTGTAAATGCACAAACAGTAATATCTCCACATTGCAAGGTGCAATTCTGAAATTTTTTGCTTTTTCCTGTTAATCCTAGCATGATAAAGAAGATTCAAAGAGAGTGAGATGCCAGCTCCTTTCATTCAGTCAGTAGCTTCAAACATTTCTGGTATATGAAAAACATGTTTTTCAATGGCAAAAATCAATGAATATTGTAAATGCACAAACAGTAATATCTCCACATTGCAAAGTGCAATTCTGAAATTTTTTGCTTTTTCCTGCTAATCCTAGCATGATAAAGAAGATTCAAAGAGAGTGAGATGCCAGCTCCTTTCATTCAGTCAGTAGCTTCAAACATTTCTGGTATATGAAAAACATGTTTTTCAATGGCAAAAATCAATGAATATTGTAAATGCACAAACAGTAATATCTCCACATTGCAAGGTGCAATTCTGAAATTTTTTGCTTTTTCCTGTTAATCCTAGCATGATAAAGAAGATTCAAAGAGAGTGAGATGCCAGCTCCTTTCATTCAGTCAGTAGCTTCAAACATTTCTGGTATATGAAAAACATGTTTTTCAATGGCAAAAATCAATGAATATTGTAAATGCACAAACAGTAATATCTCCACATTGCAAGGTGCAATTCTGAAATTTTTTGCTTTTTCCTGCTAATCCTAGCATGATAAAGATTCAAAGAGAGTGAGATGCCAGCTCCTTTCATTCAGTCAGTAGCTTCAAACATTTCTGGTATATGAAAAACGTTTTTCAATGGCAAAAATCAATGAATATTGTAAATGCACAAACAGTAATATCTCCACATTGCACGGTGCAATTCTGAAATTTTTAGCTTTTTCCTGTTAATCCTAGCATGATAAAGAAGATTCAAAGAGAGTGAGATGCCAGCTCCTTTCATTCAGTCAGTAGCTTCAAACATTTCTGGTATATGAAAAACATGTTTTTCAATGGCAAAAATCAATGAATATTGTAAATGCACAAACAGTAATATCTCCACATTGCAAGGTGCAATTCTGAAATTTTTTGCTTTTTCCTGCTAATCCTAGCATGATAAAGAAGATTCAAAGAGAGTGAGATGCCAGCTCCTTTCATTCAGTCAGTAGCTTCAAACATTTCTGGTATATGAAAAACATGTTTTTCAATGGCAAAAATCAATGAATATTGTAAATGCACAAACAGTAATATCTCCACATTGCACGGTGCAATTCTGAAATTTTTAGCTTTTTCCTGTTAATCCTAGCATGATAAAGAAGATTCAAAGAGAGTGAGATGCCAGCTCCTTTCATTCAGTCAGTAGCTTCAAACATTTCTGGTATATGAAAAACGTTTTTCAATGGCAAAAATCAATGAATATTGTAAATGCACAAACAGTAATATCTCCACATTGCAAGGTGCAATTCTGAAATTTTTTGCTTTTTCCTGTTAATCCTAGCATGATAAAGAAGATTCAAAGAGAGTGAGATGCCAGCTCCTTTCATTCAGTCAGTAGCTTCAAACATTTCTGGTATATGAAAAACATGTTTTTCAATGGCAAAAATCAATGAATATTGTAAATGCACAAACAGTAATATCTCCGCATTGCAAGGTGCAATTCTGAAATTTTTTGCTTTTTCCTGCTAATCCTAGCATGATAAAGAAGATTCAAAGAGAGTGAGATGCCAGCTCCTTTCATTCAGTCAGTAGCTTCAAACATTTCTGGTATATGAAAAACATGTTTTTCAATGGCAAAAATCAATGAATATTGTAAATGCACAAACAGTAATATCTCCACATTGCACGGTGCAATTCTGAAATTTTTAGCTTTTTCCTGTTAATCCTAGCATGATAAAGAAGATTCAAAGAGAGTGAGATGCCAGCTCCTTTCATTCAGTCAGTAGCTTCAAACATTTCTGGTATATGAAAAACATGTTTTTCAATGGCAAAAATCAATGAATATTGTAAATGCACAAACAGTAATATCTCCACATTGCAAGGTGCAATTCTGAAATTTTTTGCTTTTTCCTGCTAATCCTAGCATGATAAAGATTCAAAGAGAGTGAGATGCCAGCTCCTTTCATTCAGTCAGTAGCTTCAAACATTTCTGGTATATGAAAAACGTTTTTCAATGGCAAAAATCAATGAATATTGTAAATGCACAAACAGTAATATCTCCACATTGCACGGTGCAATTCTGAAATTTTTAGCTTTTTCCTGTTAATCCTAGCATGATAAAGAAGATTCAAAGAGAGTGAGATGCCAGCTCCTTTCATTCAGTCAGTAGCTTCAAACATTTCTGGTATATGAAAAACATGTTTTTCAATGGCAAAAATCAATGAATATTGTAAATGCACAAACAGTAATATCTCCACATTGCAAGGTGCAATTCTGAAATTTTTTGCTTTTTCCTGCTAATCCTAGCATGATAAAGAAGATTCAAAGAGAGTGAGATGCCAGCTCCTTTCATTCAGTCAGTAGCTTCAAACATTTCTGGTATATGAAAAACATGTTTTTCAATGGCAAAAATCAATGAATATTGTAAATGCACAAACAGTAATATCTCCACATTGCACGGTGCAATTCTGAAATTTTTAGCTTTTTCCTGTTAATCCTAGCATGATAAAGAAGATTCAAAGAGAGTGAGATGCCAGCTCCTTTCATTCAGTCAGTAGCTTCAAACATTTCTGGTATATGAAAAACGTTTTTCAATGGCAAAAATCAATGAATATTGTAAATGCACAAACAGTAATATCTCCACATTGCAAGGTGCAATTCTGAAATTTTTTGCTTTTTCCTGTTAATCCTAGCATGATAAAGAAGATTCAAAGAGAGTGAGATGCCAGCTCCTTTCATTCAGTCAGTAGCTTCAAACATTTCTGGTATATGAAAAACATGTTTTTCAATGGCAAAAATCAATGAATATTGTAAATGCACAAACAGTAATATCTCCGCATTGCAAGGTGCAATTCTGAAATTTTTTGCTTTTTCCTGCTAATCCTAGCATGATAAAGAAGATTCAAAGAGAGTGAGATGCCAGCTCCTTTCATTCAGTCAGTAGCTTCAAACATTTCTGGTATATGAAAAACATGTTTTTCAATGGCAAAAATCAATGAATATTGTAAATGCACAAACAGTAATATCTCCACATTGCACGGTGCAATTCTGAAATTTTTAGCTTTTTCCTGTTAATCCTAGCATGATAAAGAAGATTCAAAGAGAGTGAGATGCCAGCTCCTTTCATTCAGTCAGTAGCTTCAAACATTTCTGGTATATGAAAAACATGTTTTTCAATGGCAAAAATCAATGAATATTGTAAATGCACAAACAGTAATATCTCCACATTGCACGGTGCAATTCTGAAATTTTTAGCTTTTTCCTGTTAATCCTAGCATGATAAAGAAGATTCAAAGAGAGTGAGATGCCAGCTCCTTTCATTCAGTCAGTAGCTTCAAACATTTCTGGTATATGAAAAACGTTTTTCAATGGCAAAAATCAATTAATATTGTAAATGCACAAACAGTAATATCTCCACATTGCAAGGTGCAATTCTGAAATTTTTTGCTTTTTCCTGTTAATCCTAGCATGATAAAGAAGATTCAAAGAGAGTGAGATGCCAGCTCCTTTCATTCAGTCAGTAGCTTCAAACATTTCTGGTATATGAAAAACATGTTTTTCAATGGCAAAAATCAATGAATATTGTAAATGCACAAACAGTAATATCTCCGCATTGCAAAGTGCAATTCTGAAATTTTTTGCTTTTTCCTGCTAATCCTAGCATGATAAAGAAGATTCAAAGAGAGTGAGATGCCAGCTCCTTTCATTCAGTCAGTAGCTTCAAACATTTCTGGTATATGAAAAACATGTTTTTCAATGGCAAAAATCAATGAATATTGTAAATGCACAAACAGTAATATCTCCACATTGCAAGGTGCAATTCTGAAATTTTTTGCTTTTTCCTGTTAATCCTAGCATGATAAAGAAGATTCAAAGAGAGTGAGATGCCAGCTCCTTTCATTCAGTCAGTAGCTTCAAACATTTCTGGTATATGAAAAACATGTTTTTCAATGGCAAAAATCAATGAATATTGTAAATGCACAAACAGTAATATCTCCACATTGCAAGGTGCAATTCTGAAATTTTTTGCTCTTTCCTGCTAATCCTAGCATGATAAAGATTCAAAGAGAGTGAGATGCCAGCTCCTTTCATTCAGTCAGTAGCTTCAAACATTTCTGGTATATGAAAAACGTTTTTCAATGGCAAAAATCAATGAATATTGTAAATGCACAAACAGTAATATCTCCACATTGCACGGTGCAATTCTGAAATTTTTAGCTTTTTCCTGTTAATCCTAGCATGATAAAGAAGATTCAAAGAGAGTGAGATGCCAGCTCCTTTCATTCAGTCAGTAGCTTCAAACATTTCTGGTATATGAAAAACATGTTTTTCAATGGCAAAAATCAATGAATATTGTAAATGCACAAACAGTAATATCTCCACATTGCAAGGTGCAATTCTGAAATTTTTTGCTTTTTCCTGCTAATCCTAGCATGATAAAGAAGATTCAAAGAGAGTGAGATGCCAGCTCCTTTCATTCAGTCAGTAGCTTCAAACATTTCTGGTATATGAAAAACATGTTTTTCAATGGCAAAAATCAATGAATATTGTAAATGCACAAACAGTAATATCTCCACATTGCACGGTGCAATTCTGAAATTTTTAGCTTTTTCCTGTTAATCCTAGCATGATAAAGAAGATTCAAAGAGAGTGAGATGCCAGCTCCTTTCATTCAGTCAGTAGCTTCAAACATTTCTGGTATATGAAAAACGTTTTTCAATGGCAAAAATCAATGAATATTGTAAATGCACAAACAGTAATATCTCCACATTGCAAGGTGCAATTCTGAAATTTTTTGCTTTTTCCTGTTAATCCTAGCATGATAAAGAAGATTCAAAGAGAGTGAGATGCCAGCTCCTTTCATTCAGTCAGTAGCTTCAAACATTTCTGGTATATGAAAAACATGTTTTTCAATGGCAAAAATCAATGAATATTGTAAATGCACAAACAGTAATATCTCCGCATTGCAAGGTGCAATTCTGAAATTTTTTGCTTTTTCCTGCTAATCCTAGCATGATAAAGAAGATTCAAAGAGAGTGAGATGCCAGCTCCTTTCATTCAGTCAGTAGCTTCAAACATTTCTGGTATATGAAAAACATGTTTTTCAATGGCAAAAATCAATGAATATTGTAAATGCACAAACAGTAATATCTCCACATTGCACGGTGCAATTCTGAAATTTTTAGCTTTTTCCTGTTAATCCTAGCATGATAAAGAAGATTCAAAGAGAGTGAGATGCCAGCTCCTTTCATTCAGTCAGTAGCTTCAAACATTTCTGGTATATGAAAAACGTTTTTCAATGGCAAAAATCAATGAATATTGTAAATGCACAAACAGTAATATCTCCACATTGCACGGTGCAATTCTGAAATTTTTAGCTTTTTCCTGTTAATCCTAGCATGATAAAGAAGATTCAAAGAGAGTGAGATGCCAGCTCCTTTCATTCAGTCAGTAGCTTCAAACATTTCTGGTATATGAAAAACGTTTTTCAATGGCAAAAATCAATGAATATTGTAAATGCACAAACAGTAATATCTCCACATTGCAAGGTGCAATTCTGAAATTTTTTGCTTTTTCCTGTTAATCCTAGCATGATAAAGAAGATTCAAAGAGAGTGAGATGCCAGCTCCTTTCATTCAGTCAGTAGCTTCAAACATTTCTGGTATATGAAAAACATGTTTTTCAATGGCAAAAATCAATGAATATTGTAAATGCACAAACAGTAATATCTCCGCATTGCAAGGTGCAATTCTGAAATTTTTTGCTTTTTCCTGCTAATCCTAGCATGATAAAGAAGATTCAAAGAGAGTGAGATGCCAGCTCCTTTCATTCAGTCAGTAGCTTCAAACATTTCTGGTATATGAAAAACATGTTTTTCAATGGCAAAAATCAATGAATATTGTAAATGCACAAACAGTAATATCTCCACATTGCACGGTGCAATTCTGAAATTTTTAGCTTTTTCCTGTTAATCCTAGCATGATAAAGAAGATTCAAAGAGAGTGAGATGCCAGCTCCTTTCATTCAGTCAGTAGCTTCAAACATTTCTGGTATATGAAAAACGTTTTTCAATGGCAAAAATCAATGAATATTGTAAATGCACAAACAGTAATATCTCCACATTGCACGGTGCAATTCTGAAATTTTTAGCTTTTTCCTGTTAATCCTAGCATGATAAAGAAGATTCAAAGAGAGTGAGATGCCAGCTCCTTTCATTCAGTCAGTAGCTTCAAACATTTCTGGTATATGAAAAACGTTTTTCAATGGCAAAAATCAATGAATATTGTAAATGCACAAACAGTAATATCTCCACATTGCAAGGTGCAATTCTGAAATTTTTTGCTTTTTCCTGTTAATCCTAGCATGATAAAGAAGATTCAAAGAGAGTGAGATGCCAGCTCCTTTCATTCAGTCAGTAGCTTCAAACATTTCTGGTATATGAAAAACATGTTTTTCAATGGCAAAAATCAATGAATATTGTAAATGCACAAACAGTAATATCTCCGCATTGCAAAGTGCAATTCTGAAATTTTTTGCTTTTTCCTGCTAATCCTAGCATGATAAAGAAGATTCAAAGAGAGTGAGATGCCAGCTCCTTTCATTCAGTCAGTAGCTTCAAACATTTCTGGTATATGAAAAACATGTTTTTCAATGGCAAAAATCAATGAATATTGTAAATGCACAAACAGTAATATCTCCACATTGCAAGGTGCAATTCTGAAATTTTTTGCTTTTTCCTGTTAATCCTAGCATGATAAAGAAGATTCAAAGAGAGTGAGATGCCAGCTCCTTTCATTCAGTCAGTAGCTTCAAACATTTCTGGTATATGAAAAACATGTTTTTCAATGGCAAAAATCAATGAATATTGTAAATGCACAAACAGTAATATCTCCACATTGCAAGGTGCAATTCTGAAATTTTTTGCTTTTTCCTGCTAATCCTAGCATGATAAAGATTCAAAGAGAGTGAGATGCCAGCTCCTTTCATTCAGTCAGTAGCTTCAAACATTTCTGGTATATGAAAAACGTTTTTCAATGGCAAAAATCAATGAATATTGTAAATGCACAAACAGTAATATCTCCACATTGCACGGTGCAATTCTGAAATTTTTAGCTTTTTCCTGTTAATCCTAGCATGATAAAGAAGATTCAAAGAGAGTGAGATGCCAGCTCCTTTCATTCAGTCAGTAGCTTCAAACATTTCTGGTATATGAAAAACGTTTTTCAATGGCAAAAATCAATGAATATTGTAAATGCACAAACAGTAATATCTCCACATTGCACGGTGCAATTCTGAAATTTTTAGCTTTTTCCTGTTAATCCTAGCATGATAAAGAAGATTCAAAGAGAGTGAGATGCCAGCTCCTTTCATTCAGTCAGTAGCTTCAAACATTTCTGGTATATGAAAAACGTTTTTCAATGGCAAAAATCAATGAATATTGTAAATGCACAAACAGTAATATCTCCACATTGCAAGGTGCAATTCTGAAATTTTTTGCTTTTTCCTGTTAATCCTAGCATGATAAAGAAGATTCAAAGAGAGTGAGATGCCAGCTCCTTTCATTCAGTCAGTAGCTTCAAACATTTCTGGTATATGAAAAACATGTTTTTCAATGGCAAAAATCAATGAATATTGTAAATGCACAAACAGTAATATCTCCGCATTGCAAAGTGCAATTCTGAAATTTTTTGCTTTTTCCTGCTAATCCTAGCATGATAAAGAAGATTCAAAGAGAGTGAGATGCCAGCTCCTTTCATTCAGTCAGTAGCTTCAAACATTTCTGGTATATGAAAAACATGTTTTTCAATGGCAAAAATCAATGAATATTGTAAATGCACAAACAGTAATATCTCCACATTGCAAGGTGCAATTCTGAAATTTTTTGCTTTTTCCTGTTAATCCTAGCATGATAAAGAAGATTCAAAGAGAGTGAGATGCCAGCTCCTTTCATTCAGTCAGTAGCTTCAAACATTTCTGGTATATGAAAAACATGTTTTTCAATGGCAAAAATCAATGAATATTGTAAATGCACAAACAGTAATATCTCCACATTGCAAGGTGCAATTCTGAAATTTTTTGCTTTTTCCTGCTAATCCTAGCATGATAAAGATTCAAAGAGAGTGAGATGCCAGCTCCTTTCATTCAGTCAGTAGCTTCAAACATTTCTGGTATATGAAAAACGTTTTTCAATGGCAAAAATCAATGAATATTGTAAATGCACAAACAGTAATATCTCCACATTGCACGGTGCAATTCTGAAATTTTTAGCTTTTTCCTGTTAATCCTAGCATGATAAAGAAGATTCAAAGAGAGTGAGATGCCAGCTCCTTTCATTCAGTCAGTAGCTTCAAACATTTCTGGTATATGAAAAACATGTTTTTCAATGGCAAAAATCAATGAATATTGTAAATGCACAAACAGTAATATCTCCACATTGCAAGGTGCAATTCTGAAATTTTTTGCTTTTTCCTGCTAATCCTAGCATGATAAAGAAGATTCAAAGAGAGTGAGATGCCAGCTCCTTTCATTCAGTCAGTAGCTTCAAACATTTCTGGTATATGAAAAACATGTTTTTCAATGGCAAAAATCAATGAATATTGTAAATGCACAAACAGTAATATCTCCACATTGCACGGTGCAATTCTGAAATTTTTAGCTTTTTCCTGTTAATCCTAGCATGATAAAGAAGATTCAAAGAGAGTGAGATGCCAGCTCCTTTCATTCAGTCAGTAGCTTCAAACATTTCTGGTATATGAAAAACGTTTTTCAATGGCAAAAATCAATGAATATTGTAAATGCACAAACAGTAATATCTCCACATTGCAAGGTGCAATTCTGAAATTTTTTGCTTTTTCCTGTTAATCCTAGCATGATAAAGAAGATTCAAAGAGAGTGAGATGCCAGCTCCTTTCATTCAGTCAGTAGCTTCAAACATTTCTGGTATATGAAAAACATGTTTTTCAATGGCAAAAATCAATGAATATTGTAAATGCACAAACAGTAATATCTCCGCATTGCAAGGTGCAATTCTGAAATTTTTTGCTTTTTCCTGCTAATCCTAGCATGATAAAGAAGATTCAAAGAGAGTGAGATGCCAGCTCCTTTCATTGTCAGTAGCTTCAAACATTTCTGGTATATGAAAAACATGTTTTTCAATGGCAAAAATCAATGAATATTGTAAATGCACAAACAGTAATATCTCCACATTGCACGGTGCAATTCTGAAATTTTTAGCTTTTTCCTGTTAATCCTAGCATGATAAAGAAGATTCAAAGAGAGTGAGATGCCAGCTCCTTTCATTCAGTCAGTAGCTTCAAACATTTCTGGTATATGAAAAACATGTTTTTCAATGGCAAAAATCAATGAATATTGTAAATGCACAAACAGTAATATCTCCACATTGCACGGTGCAATTCTGAAATTTTTAGCTTTTTCCTGTTAATCCTAGCATGATAAAGAAGATTCAAAGAGAGTGAGATGCCAGCTCCTTTCATTCAGTCAGTAGCTTCAAACATTTCTGGTATATGAAAAACGTTTTTCAATGGCAAAAATCAATGAATATTGTAAATGCACAAACAGTAATATCTCCACATTGCAAGGTGCAATTCTGAAATTTTTTGCTTTTTCCTGTTAATCCTAGCATGATAAAGAAGATTCAAAGAGAGTGAGATGCCAGCTCCTTTCATTCAGTCAGTAGCTTCAAACATTTCTGGTATATGAAAAACATGTTTTTCAATGGCAAAAATCAATGAATATTGTAAATGCACAAACAGTAATATCTCCGCATTGCAAAGTGCAATTCTGAAATTTTTTGCTTTTTCCTGCTAATCCTAGCATGATAAAGAAGATTCAAAGAGAGTGAGATGCCAGCTCCTTTCATTCAGTCAGTAGCTTCAAACATTTCTGGTATATGAAAAACATGTTTTTCAATGGCAAAAATCAATGAATATTGTAAATGCACAAACAGTAATATCTCCACATTGCAAGGTGCAATTCTGAAATTTTTTGATTTTTCCTGTTAATCCTAGCATGATAAAGAAGATTCAAAGAGAGTGAGATGCCAGCTCCTTTCATTCAGTCAGTAGCTTCAAACATTTCTGGTATATGAAAAACATGTTTTTCAATGGCAAAAATCAATGAATATTGTAAATGCACAAACAGTAATATCTCCACATTGCAAGGTGCAATTCTGAAATTTTTTGCTTTTTCCTGCTAATCCTAGCATGATAAAGATTCAAAGAGAGTGAGATGCCAGCTCCTTTCATTCAGTCAGTAGCTTCAAACATTTCTGGTATATGAAAAACGTTTTTCAATGGCAAAAATCAATGAATATTGTAAATGCACAAACAGTAATATCTCCACATTGCACGGTGCAATTCTGAAATTTTTAGCTTTTTCCTGTTAATCCTAGCATGATAAAGAAGATTCAAAGAGAGTGAGATGCCAGCTCCTTTCATTCAGTCAGTAGCTTCAAACATTTCTGGTATATGAAAAACGTTTTTCAATGGCAAAAATCAATGAATATTGTAAATGCACAAACAGTAATATCTCCACATTGCAAGGTGCAATTCTGAAATTTTTTGCTTTTTCCTGCTAATCCTAGCATGATAAAGAAGATTCAAAGAGAGTGAGATGCCAGCTCCTTTCATTCAGTCAGTAGCTTCAAACATTTCTGGTATATGAAAAACATGTTTTTCAATGGCAAAAATCAATGAATATTGTAAATGCACAAACAGTAATATCTCCACATTGCACGGTGCAATTCTGAAATTTTTAGCTTTTTCCTGTTAATCCTAGCATGATAAAGAAGATTCAAAGAGAGTGAGATGCCAGCTCCTTTCATTCAGTCAGTAGCTTCAAACATTTCTGGTATATGAAAAACGTTTTTCAATGGCAAAAATCAATGAATATTGTAAATGCACAAACAGTAATATCTCCACATTGCAAGGTGCAATTCTGAAATTTTTTGCTTTTTCCTGTTAATCCTAGCATGATAAAGAAGATTCAAAGAGAGTGAGATGCCAGCTCCTTTCATTCAGTCAGTAGCTTCAAACATTTCTGGTATATGAAAAACATGTTTTTCAATGGCAAAAATCAATGAATATTGTAAATGCACAAACAGTAATATCTCCGCATTGCAAGGTGCAATTCTGAAATTTTTTGCTTTTTCCTGCTAATCCTAGCATGATAAAGAAGATTCAAAGAGAGTGAGATGCCAGCTCCTTTCATTCAGTCAGTAGCTTCAAACATTTCTGGTATATGAAAAACATGTTTTTCAATGGCAAAAATCAATGAATATTGTAAAAGCACAAACAGTAATATCTCCACATTGCACGGTGCAATTCTGAAATTTTTAGCTTTTTCCTGCTAATCCTAGCATGATAAAGAAGATTCAAAGAGAGTGAGATGCCAGCTCCTTTCATTCAGTCAGTAGCTTCAAACATTTCTGGTATATGAAAAACATGTTTTTCAATGGCAAAAATCAATGAATATTGTAAATGCACAAACAGTAATATCTCCACATTGCACGGTGCAATTCTGAAATTTTTAGCTTTTTCCTGTTAATCCTAGCATGATAAAGAAGATTCAAAGAGAGTGAGATGCCAGCTCCTTTCATTCAGTCAGTAGCTTCAAACATTTCTGGTATATGAAAAACATGTTTTTCAATGGCAAAAATCAATGAATATTGTAAATGCACAAACAGTAATATCTCCACATTGCAAGGTGCAATTCTGAAATTTTTTGCTTTTTCCTGTTAATCCTAGCATGATAAAGAAGATTCAAAGAGAGTGAGATGCCAGCTCCTTTCATTCAGTCAGTAGCTTCAAACATTTCTGGTATATGAAAAACATGTTTTTCAATGGCAAAAATCAATGAATATTGTAAATGCACAAACAGTAATATCTCCACATTGCACGGTGCAATTCTGAAATTTTTAGCTTTTTCCTGTTAATCCTAGCATGATAAAGAAGATTCAAAGAGAGTGAGATGCCAGCTCCTTTCATTCAGTCAGTAGCTTCAAACATTTCTGGTATATGAAAAACATGTTTTTCAATGGCAAAAATCAATGAATATTGTAAATGCACAAACAGTAATATCTCCACATTGCAAGGTGCAATTCTGAAATTTTTTGCTTTTTCCTGCTAATCCTAGCATGATAAAGAAGATTCAAAGAGAGTGAGATGCCAGCTCCTTTCATTCAGTCAGTAGCTTCAAACATTTCTGGTATATGAAAAACATGTTTTTCAATGGCAAAAATCAATGAATATTGTAAATGCACAAACAGTAATTTCTCCGCATTGCAAGGTGCAATTCTGAAATTTTTTGCTTTTTCCTGCTCCTCTTAGCATGATAAAGAAGATTAAAGAGAGTGAGATGCCAGCTCCTTTCATTCCGTCAGTAGCTTCAATCATTTCTGGACGTTTTTCAATGGCAAAAATCAATGAATATTGTAAATGCACAAGCAGTAATTTCTCCGCATTGCAAGGTGCAATTCTGAAATTTTTTGCTTTTTCCTGCTCCTCTTAGCATTATGAAGAAGATTCAAAGAGAGTGAGATGCCAGCTCCTTTCATTCAGTCAGTAGCTTCAAACATTTCTGGTATATGAAAAACATGTTTTTCAATGGCAAAAATCAATGAATATTGTAAATGCACAAACAGTAATATCTCCGCATTGCAAAGTGCAATTCTGAAATTTTTTGCTTTTTCCTGCTAATCCTAGCATGATAAAGAAGATTCAAAGAGAGTGAGATGCCAGCTCCTTTCATTCAGTCAGTAGCTTCAAACATTTCTGGTATATGAAAAACATGTTTTTCAATGGCAAAAATCAATGAATATTGTAAATGCACAAACAGTAATATCTCCACATTGCACGGTGCAATTCTGAAATATTTAGCTTTTTCCTGTTAATCCTAGCATGATAAAGAAGATTCAAAGAGAGTGAGATGCCAGCTCCTTTCATTCAGTCAGTAGCTTCAAACATTTCTGGTATATGAAAAACGTTTTTCAATGGCAAAAATCAATGAATATTGTAAATGCACAAACAGTAATATCTCCACATTGCAAGGTGCAATTCTGAAATTTTTTGCTTTTTCCTGTTAATCCTAGCATGATAAAGAAGATTCAAAGAGAGTGAGATGCCAGCTCCTTTCATTCAGTCAGTAGCTTCAAACATTTCTGGTATATGAAAAACATGTTTTTCAATGGCAAAAATCAATGAATATTGTAAATGCACAAACAGTAATATCTCCGCATTGCAAAGTGCAATTCTGAAATTTTTTGCTTTTTCCTGCTAATCCTAGCATGATAAAGAAGATTCAAAGAGAGTGAGATGCCAGCTCCTTTCATTCAGTCAGTAGCTTCAAACATTTCTGGTATATGAAAAACATGTTTTTCAATGGCAAAAATCAATGAATATTGTAAATGCACAAACAGTAATATCTCCACATTGCAAGGTGCAATTCTGAAATTTTTTGCTTTTTCCTGTTAATCCTAGCATGATAAAGAAGATTCAAAGAGAGTGAGATGCCAGCTCCTTTCATTCAGTCAGTAGCTTCAAACATTTCTGGTATATGAAAAACATGTTTTTCAATGGCAAAAATCAATGAATATTGTAAATGCACAAACAGTAATATCTCCACATTGCAAGGTGCAATTCTGAAATTTTTTGCTTTTTCCTGCTAATCCTAGCATGATAAAGATTCAAAGAGAGTGAGATGCCAGCTCCTTTCATTCAGTCAGTAGCTTCAAACATTTCTGGTATATGAAAAACGTTTTTCAATGGCAAAAATCAATGAATATTGTAAATGCACAAACAGTAATATCTCCACATTGCACGGTGCAATTCTGAAATTTTTAGCTTTTTCCTGTTAATCCTAGCATGATAAAGAAGATTCAAAGAGAGTGAGATGCCAGCTCCTTTCATTCAGTCAGTAGCTTCAAACATTTCTGGTATATGAAAAACATGTTTTTCAATGGCAAAAATCAATGAATATTGTAAATGCACAAACAGTAATATCTCCACATTGCAAGGTGCAATTCTGAAATTTTTTGCTTTTTCCTGCTAATCCTAGCATGATAAAGAAGATTCAAAGAGAGTGAGATGCCAGCTCCTTTCATTCAGTCAGTAGCTTCAAACATTTCTGGTATATGAAAAACATGTTTTTCAATGGCAAAAATCAATGAATATTGTAAATGCACAAACAGTAATATCTCCACATTGCACGGTGCAATTCTGAAATTTTTAGCTTTTTCCTGTTAATCCTAGCATGATAAAGAAGATTCAAAGAGAGTGAGATGCCAGCTCCTTTCATTCAGTCAGTAGCTTCAAACATTTCTGGTATATGAAAAACGTTTTTCAATGGCAAAAATCAATGAATATTGTAAATGCACAAACAGTAATATCTCCACATTGCAAGGTGCAATTCTGAAATTTTTTGCTTTTTCCTGTTAATCCTAGCATGATAAAGAAGATTCAAAGAGAGTGAGATGCCAGCTCCTTTCATTCAGTCAGTAGCTTCAAACATTTCTGGTATATGAAAAACATGTTTTTCAATGGCAAAAATCAATGAATATTGTAAATGCACAAACAGTAATATCTCCGCATTGCAAGGTGCAATTCTGAAATTTTTTGCTTTTTCCTGCTAATCCTAGCATGATAAAGAAGATTCAAAGAGAGTGAGATGCCAGCTCCTTTCATTCAGTCAGTAGCTTCAAACATTTCTGGTATATGAAAAACATGTTTTTCAATGGCAAAAATCAATGAATATTGTAAATGCACAAACAGTAATATCTCCACATTGCACGGTGCAATTCTGAAATTTTTAGCTTTTTCCTGTTAATCCTAGCATGATAAAGAAGATTCAAAGAGAGTGAGATGCCAGCTCCTTTCATTCAGTCAGTAGCTTCAAACATTTCTGGTATATGAAAAACATGTTTTTCAATGGCAAAAATCAATGAATATTGTAAATGCACAAACAGTAATATCTCCACATTGCACGGTGCAATTCTGAAATTTTTAGCTTTTTCCTGTTAATCCTAGCATGATAAAGAAGATTCAAAGAGAGTGAGATGCCAGCTCCTTTCATTCAGTCAGTAGCTTCAAACATTTCTGGTATATGAAAAACGTTTTTCAATGGCAAAAATCAATTAATATTGTAAATGCACAAACAGTAATATCTCCACATTGCAAGGTGCAATTCTGAAATTTTTTGCTTTTTCCTGTTAATCCTAGCATGATAAAGAAGATTCAAAGAGAGTGAGATGCCAGCTCCTTTCATTCAGTCAGTAGCTTCAAACATTTCTGGTATATGAAAAACATGTTTTTCAATGGCAAAAATCAATGAATATTGTAAATGCACAAACAGTAATATCTCCGCATTGCAAAGTGCAATTCTGAAATTTTTTGCTTTTTCCTGCTAATCCTAGCATGATAAAGAAGATTCAAAGAGAGTGAGATGCCAGCTCCTTTCATTCAGTCAGTAGCTTCAAACATTTCTGGTATATGAAAAACATGTTTTTCAATGGCAAAAATCAATGAATATTGTAAATGCACAAACAGTAATATCTCCACATTGCAAGGTGCAATTCTGAAATTTTTAGCTTTTTCCTGTTAATCCTAGCATGATAAAGAAGATTCAAAGAGAGTGAGATGCCAGCTCCTTTCATTCAGTCAGTAGCTTCAAACATTTCTGGTATATGAAAAACATGTTTTTCAATGGCAAAAATCAATGAATATTGTAAATGCACAAACAGTAATATCTCCACATTGCAAGGTGCAATTCTGAAATTTTTTGCTCTTTCCTGCTAATCCTAGCATGATAAAGATTCAAAGAGAGTGAGATGCCAGCTCCTTTCATTCAGTCAGTAGCTTCAAACATTTCTGGTATATGAAAAACGTTTTTCAATGGCAAAAATCAATGAATATTGTAAATGCACAAACAGTAATATCTCCACATTGCACGGTGCAATTCTGAAATTTTTAGCTTTTTCCTGTTAATCCTAGCATGATAAAGAAGATTCAAAGAGAGTGAGATGCCAGCTCCTTTCATTCAGTCAGTAGCTTCAAACATTTCTGGTATATGAAAAACATGTTTTTCAATGGCAAAAATCAATGAATATTGTAAATGCACAAACAGTAATATCTCCACATTGCAAGGTGCAATTCTGAAATTTTTTGCTTTTTCCTGCTAATCCTAGCATGATAAAGAAGATTCAAAGAGAGTGAGATGCCAGCTCCTTTCATTCAGTCAGTAGCTTCAAACATTTCTGGTATATGAAAAACATGTTTTTCAATGGCAAAAATCAATGAATATTGTAAATGCACAAACAGTAATATCTCCACATTGCACGGTGCAATTCTGAAATTTTTAGCTTTTTCCTGTTAATCCTAGCATGATAAAGAAGATTCAAAGAGAGTGAGATGCCAGCTCCTTTCATTCAGTCAGTAGCTTCAAACATTTCTGGTATATGAAAAACATGTTTTTCAATGGCAAAAATCAATGAATATTGTAAATGCACAAACAGTAATATCTCCACATTGCACGGTGCAATTCTGAAATTTTTAGCTTTTTCCTGTTAATCCTAGCATGATAAAGAAGATTCAAAGAGAGTGAGATGCCAGCTCCTTTCATTCAGTCAGTAGCTTCAAACATTTCTGGTATATGAAAAACGTTTTTCAATGGCAAAAATCAATTAATATTGTAAATGCACAAACAGTAATATCTCCACATTGCAAGGTGCAATTCTGAAATTTTTTGCTTTTTCCTGTTAATCCTAGCATGATAAAGAAGATTCAAAGAGAGTGAGATGCCAGCTCCTTTCATTCAGTCAGTAGCTTCAAACATTTCTGGTATATGAAAAACATGTTTTTCAATGGCAAAAATCAATGAATATTGTAAATGCACAAACAGTAATATCTCCGCATTGCAAAGTGCAATTCTGAAATTTTTTGCTTTTTCCTGCTAATCCTAGCATGATAAAGAAGATTCAAAGAGAGTGAGATGCCAGCTCCTTTCATTCAGTCAGTAGCTTCAAACATTTCTGGTATATGAAAAACATGTTTTTCAATGGCAAAAATCAATGAATATTGTAAATGCACAAACAGTAATATCTCCACATTGCAAGGTGCAATTCTGAAATTTTTAGCTTTTTCCTGTTAATCCTAGCATGATAAAGAAGATTCAAAGAGAGTGAGATGCCAGCTCCTTTCATTCAGTCAGTAGCTTCAAACATTTCTGGTATATGAAAAACATGTTTTTCAATGGCAAAAATCAATGAATATTGTAAATGCACAAACAGTAATATCTCCACATTGCAAGGTGCAATTCTGAAATTTTTTGCTCTTTCCTGCTAATCCTAGCATGATAAAGATTCAAAGAGAGTGAGATGCCAGCTCCTTTCATTCAGTCAGTAGCTTCAAACATTTCTGGTATATGAAAAACGTTTTTCAATGGCAAAAATCAATGAATATTGTAAATGCACAAACAGTAATATCTCCACATTGCACGGTGCAATTCTGAAATTTTTAGCTTTTTCCTGTTAATCCTAGCATGATAAAGAAGATTCAAAGAGAGTGAGATGCCAGCTCCTTTCATTCAGTCAGTAGCTTCAAACATTTCTGGTATATGAAAAACATGTTTTTCAATGGCAAAAATCAATGAATATTGTAAATGCACAAACAGTAATATCTCCACATTGCAAGGTGCAATTCTGAAATTTTTTGCTTTTTCCTGCTAATCCTAGCATGATAAAGAAGATTCAAAGAGAGTGAGATGCCAGCTCCTTTCATTCAGTCAGTAGCTTCAAACATTTCTGGTATATGAAAAACATGTTTTTCAATGGCAAAAATCAATGAATATTGTAAATGCACAAACAGTAATATCTCCACATTGCACGGTGCAATTCTGAAATTTTTAGCTTTTTCCTGTTAATCCTAGCATGATAAAGAAGATTCAAAGAGAGTGAGATGCCAGCTCCTTTCATTCAGTCAGTAGCTTCAAACATTTCTGGTATATGAAAAACGTTTTTCAATGGCAAAAATCAATGAATATTGTAAATGCACAAACAGTAATATCTCCACATTGCAAGGTGCAATTCTGAAATTTTTTGCTTTTTCCTGTTAATCCTAGCATGATAAAGAAGATTCAAAGAGAGTGAGATGCCAGCTCCTTTCATTCAGTCAGTAGCTTCAAACATTTCTGGTATATGAAAAACATGTTTTTCAATGGCAAAAATCAATGAATATTGTAAATGCACAAACAGTAATATCTCCGCATTGCAAGGTGCAATTCTGAAATTTTTTGCTTTTTCCTGCTAATCCTAGCATGATAAAGAAGATTCAAAGAGAGTGAGATGCCAGCTCCTTTCATTCAGTCAGTAGCTTCAAACATTTCTGGTATATGAAAAACATGTTTTTCAATGGCAAAAATCAATGAATATTGTAAATGCACAAACAGTAATATCTCCACATTGCACGGTGCAATTCTGAAATTTTTAGCTTTTTCCTGTTAATCCTAGCATGATAAAGAAGATTCAAAGAGAGTGAGATGCCAGCTCCTTTCATTCAGTCAGTAGCTTCAAACATTTCTGGTATATGAAAAACGTTTTTCAATGGCAAAAATCAATGAATATTGTAAATGCACAAACAGTAATATCTCCACATTGCACGGTGCAATTCTGAAATTTTTAGCTTTTTCCTGTTAATCCTAGCATGATAAAGAAGATTCAAAGAGAGTGAGATGCCAGCTCCTTTCATTCAGTCAGTAGCTTCAAACATTTCTGGTATATGAAAAACGTTTTTCAATGGCAAAAATCAATGAATATTGTAAATGCACAAACAGTAATATCTCCACATTGCAAGGTGCAATTCTGAAATTTTTTGCTTTTTCCTGTTAATCCTAGCATGATAAAGAAGATTCAAAGAGAGTGAGATGCCAGCTCCTTTCATTCAGTCAGTAGCTTCAAACATTTCTGGTATATGAAAAACATGTTTTTCAATGGCAAAAATCAATGAATATTGTAAATGCACAAACAGTAATATCTCCGCATTGCAAAGTGCAATTCTGAAATTTTTTGCTTTTTCCTGCTAATCCTAGCATGATAAAGAAGATTCAAAGAGAGTGAGATGCCAGCTCCTTTCATTCAGTCAGTAGCTTCAAACATTTCTGGTATATGAAAAACATGTTTTTCAATGGCAAAAATCAATGAATATTGTAAATGCACAAACAGTAATATCTCCACATTGCAAGGTGCAATTCTGAAATTTTTTGCTTTTTCCTGTTAATCCTAGCATGATAAAGAAGATTCAAAGAGAGTGAGATGCCAGCTCCTTTCATTCAGTCAGTAGCTTCAAACATTTCTGGTATATGAAAAACATGTTTTTCAATGGCAAAAATCAATGAATATTGTAAATGCACAAACAGTAATATCTCCACATTGCAAGGTGCAATTCTGAAATTTTTTGCTTTTTCCTGCTAATCCTAGCATGATAAAGATTCAAAGAGAGTGAGATGCCAGCTCCTTTCATTCAGTCAGTAGCTTCAAACATTTCTGGTATATGAAAAACGTTTTTCAATGGCAAAAATCAATGAATATTGTAAATGCACAAACAGTAATATCTCCACATTGCACGGTGCAATTCTGAAATTTTTAGCTTTTTCCTGTTAATCCTAGCATGATAAAGAAGATTCAAAGAGAGTGAGATGCCAGCTCCTTTCATTCAGTCAGTAGCTTCAAACATTTCTGGTATATGAAAAACATGTTTTTCAATGGCAAAAATCAATGAATATTGTAAATGCACAAACAGTAATATCTCCACATTGCAAGGTGCAATTCTGAAATTTTTTGCTTTTTCCTGCTAATCCTAGCATGATAAAGAAGATTCAAAGAGAGTGAGATGCCAGCTCCTTTCATTCAGTCAGTAGCTTCAAACATTTCTGGTATATGAAAAACATGTTTTTCAATGGCAAAAATCAATGAATATTGTAAATGCACAAACAGTAATATCTCCACATTGCACGGTGCAATTCTGAAATTTTTAGCTTTTTCCTGTTAATCCTAGCATGATAAAGAAGATTCAAAGAGAGTGAGATGCCAGCTCCTTTCATTCAGTCAGTAGCTTCAAACATTTCTGGTATATGAAAAACGTTTTTCAATGGCAAAAATCAATGAATATTGTAAATGCACAAACAGTAATATCTCCACATTGCAAGGTGCAATTCTGAAATTTTTTGCTTTTTCCTGTTAATCCTAGCATGATAAAGAAGATTCAAAGAGAGTGAGATGCCAGCTCCTTTCATTCAGTCAGTAGCTTCAAACATTTCTGGTATATGAAAAACATGTTTTTCAATGGCAAAAATCAATGAATATTGTAAATGCACAAACAGTAATATCTCCGCATTGCAAGGTGCAATTCTGAAATTTTTTGCTTTTTCCTGCTAATCCTAGCATGATAAAGAAGATTCAAAGAGAGTGAGATGCCAGCTCCTTTCATTGTCAGTAGCTTCAAACATTTCTGGTATATGAAAAACATGTTTTTCAATGGCAAAAATCAATGAATATTGTAAATGCACAAACAGTAATATCTCCACATTGCACGGTGCAATTCTGAAATTTTTAGCTTTTTCCTGTTAATCCTAGCATGATAAAGAAGATTCAAAGAGAGTGAGATGCCAGCTCCTTTCATTCAGTCAGTAGCTTCAAACATTTCTGGTATATGAAAAACATGTTTTTCAATGGCAAAAATCAATGAATATTGTAAATGCACAAACAGTAATATCTCCACATTGCACGGTGCAATTCTGAAATTTTTAGCTTTTTCCTGTTAATCCTAGCATGATAAAGAAGATTCAAAGAGAGTGAGATGCCAGCTCCTTTCATTCAGTCAGTAGCTTCAAACATTTCTGGTATATGAAAAACGTTTTTCAATGGCAAAAATCAATGAATATTGTAAATGCACAAACAGTAATATCTCCACATTGCAAGGTGCAATTCTGAAATTTTTTGCTTTTTCCTGTTAATCCTAGCATGATAAAGAAGATTCAAAGAGAGTGAGATGCCAGCTCCTTTCATTCAGTCAGTAGCTTCAAACATTTCTGGTATATGAAAAACATGTTTTTCAATGGCAAAAATCAATGAATATTGTAAATGCACAAACAGTAATATCTCCGCATTGCAAAGTGCAATTCTGAAATTTTTTGCTTTTTCCTGCTAATCCTAGCATGATAAAGAAGATTCAAAGAGAGTGAGATGCCAGCTCCTTTCATTCAGTCAGTAGCTTCAAACATTTCTGGTATATGAAAAACATGTTTTTCAATGGCAAAAATCAATGAATATTGTAAATGCACAAACAGTAATATCTCCACATTGCAAGGTGCAATTCTGAAATTTTTTGATTTTTCCTGTTAATCCTAGCATGATAAAGAAGATTCAAAGAGAGTGAGATGCCAGCTCCTTTCATTCAGTCAGTAGCTTCAAACATTTCTGGTATATGAAAAACATGTTTTTCAATGGCAAAAATCAATGAATATTGTAAATGCACAAACAGTAATATCTCCACATTGCAAGGTGCAATTCTGAAATTTTTTGCTTTTTCCTGCTAATCCTAGCATGATAAAGATTCAAAGAGAGTGAGATGCCAGCTCCTTTCATTCAGTCAGTAGCTTCAAACATTTCTGGTATATGAAAAACGTTTTTCAATGGCAAAAATCAATGAATATTGTAAATGCACAAACAGTAATATCTCCACATTGCACGGTGCAATTCTGAAATTTTTAGCTTTTTCCTGTTAATCCTAGCATGATAAAGAAGATTCAAAGAGAGTGAGATGCCAGCTCCTTTCATTCAGTCAGTAGCTTCAAACATTTCTGGTATATGAAAAACGTTTTTCAATGGCAAAAATCAATGAATATTGTAAATGCACAAACAGTAATATCTCCACATTGCAAGGTGCAATTCTGAAATTTTTTGCTTTTTCCTGCTAATCCTAGCATGATAAAGAAGATTCAAAGAGAGTGAGATGCCAGCTCCTTTCATTCAGTCAGTAGCTTCAAACATTTCTGGTATATGAAAAACATGTTTTTCAATGGCAAAAATCAATGAATATTGTAAATGCACAAACAGTAATTTCTCCGCATTGCAAGGTGCAATTCTGAAATTTTTAGCTTTTTCCTGCTCCTCTTAGCATGATAAAGAAGATTAAAGAGAGTGAGATGCCAGCTCCTTTCATTCCGTCAGTAGCTTCAATCATTTCTGGACGTTTTTCAATGGCAAAAATCAATGAATATTGTAAATGCACAAGCAGTAATTTCTCCGCATTGCAAGGTGCAATTCTGAAATTTTTTGCTTTTTCCTGCTCCTCTTAGCATTATGAAGAAGATTCAAAGAGAGTGAGATGCCAGCTCCTTTCATTCAGTCAGTAGCTTCAAACATTTCTGGTATATGAAAAACATGTTTTTCAATGGCAAAAATCAATGAATATTGTAAATGCACAAACAGTAATATCTCCGCATTGCAAAGTGCAATTCTGAAATTTTTTGCTTTTTCCTGCTAATCCTAGCATGATAAAGAAGATTCAAAGAGAGTGAGATGCCAGCTCCTTTCATTCAGTCAGTAGCTTCAAACATTTCTGGTATATGAAAAACATGTTTTTCAATGGCAAAAATCAATGAATATTGTAAATGCACAAACAGTAATATCTCCACATTGCAAGGTGCAATTCTGAAATTTTTTGCTTTTTCCTGTTAATCCTAGCATGATAAAGAAGATTCAAAGAGAGTGAGATGCCAGCTCCTTTCATTCAGTCAGTAGCTTCAAACATTTCTGGTATATGAAAAACATGTTTTTCAATGGCAAAAATCAATGAATATTGTAAATGCACAAACAGTAATATCTCCACATTGCAAGGTGCAATTCTGAAATTTTTTGCTTTTTCCTGCTAATCCTAGCATGATAAAGATTCAAAGAGAGTGAGATGCCAGCTCCTTTCATTCAGTCAGTAGCTTCAAACATTTCTGGTATATGAAAAACGTTTTTCAATGGCAAAAATCAATGAATATTGTAAATGCACAAACAGTAATATCTCCACATTGCACGGTGCAATTCTGAAATTTTTAGCTTTTTCCTGTTAATCCTAGCATGATAAAGAAGATTCAAAGAGAGTGAGATGCCAGCTCCTTTCATTCAGTCAGTAGCTTCAAACATTTCTGGTATATGAAAAACATGTTTTTCAATGGCAAAAATCAATGAATATTGTAAATGCACAAACAGTAATATCTCCACATTGCAAGGTGCAATTCTGAAATTTTTTGCTTTTTCCTGCTAATCCTAGCATGATAAAGAAGATTCAAAGAGAGTGAGATGCCAGCTCCTTTCATTCAGTCAGTAGCTTCAAACATTTCTGGTATATGAAAAACATGTTTTTCAATGGCAAAAATCAATGAATATTGTAAATGCACAAACAGTAATATCTCCACATTGCACGGTGCAATTCTGAAATTTTTAGCTTTTTCCTGTTAATCCTAGCATGATAAAGAAGATTCAAAGAGAGTGAGATGCCAGCTCCTTTCATTCAGTCAGTAGCTTCAAACATTTCTGGTATATGAAAAACATGTTTTTCAATGGCAAAAATCAATGAATATTGTAAATGCACAAACAGTAATATCTCCGCATTGCAAGGTGCAATTCTGAAATTTTTTGCTTTTTCCTGCTAATCCTAGCATGATAAAGAAGATTCAAAGAGAGTGAGATGCCAGCTCCTTTCATTCAGTCAGTAGCTTCAAACATTTCTGGTATATGAAAAACGTTTTTCAATGGCAAAAATCAATGAATATTGTAAAAGCACAAACAGTAATATCTCCACATTGCACGGTGCAATTCTGAAATTTTTAGCTTTTTCCTGCTAATCCTAGCATGATAAAGAAGATTCAAAGAGAGTGAGATGCCAGCTCCTTTCATTCAGTCAGTAGCTTCAAACATTTCTGGTATATGAAAAACATGTTTTTCAATGGCAAAAATCAATGAATATTGTAAATGCACAAACAGTAATATCTCCACATTGCACGGTGCAATTCTGAAATTTTTAGCTTTTTCCTGTTAATCCTAGCATGATAAAGAAGATTCAAAGAGAGTGAGATGCCAGCTCCTTTCATTCAGTCAGTAGCTTCAAACATTTCTGGTATATGAAAAACATGTTTTTCAATGGCAAAAATCAATGAATATTGTAAATGCACAAACAGTAATATCTCCACATTGCAAGGTGCAATTCTGAAATTTTTTGCTTTTTCCTGTTAATCCTAGCATGATAAAGAAGATTCAAAGAGAGTGAGATGCCAGCTCCTTTCATTCAGTCAGTAGCTTCAAACATTTCTGGTATATGAAAAACATGTTTTTCAATGGCAAAAATCAATGAATATTGTAAATGCACAAACAGTAATATCTCCACATTGCACGGTGCAATTCTGAAATTTTTAGCTTTTTCCTGTTAATCCTAGCATGATAAAGAAGATTCAAAGAGAGTGAGATGCCAGCTCCTTTCATTCAGTCAGTAGCTTCAAACATTTCTGGTATATGAAAAACATGTTTTTCAATGGCAAAAATCAATGAATATTGTAAATGCACAAACAGTAATATCTCCACATTGCAAGGTGCAATTCTGAAATTTTTTGCTTTTTCCTGCTAATCCTAGCATGATAAAGAAGATTCAAAGAGAGTGAGATGCCAGCTCCTTTCATTCAGTCAGTAGCTTCAAACATTTCTGGTATATGAAAAACGTTTTTCAATGGCAAAAATCAATGAATATTGTAAATGCACAAACAGTAATATCTCCACATTGCACGGTGCAATTCTGAAATTTTTAGCTTTTTCCTGTTAATCCTAGCATGATAAAGAAGATTCAAAGAGAGTGAGATGCCAGCTCCTTTCATTCAGTCAGTAGCTTCAAACATTTCTGGTATATGAAAAACATGTTTTTCAATGGCAAAAATCAATGAATATTGTAAATGCACAAACAGTAATATCTCCACATTGCAAGGTGCAATTCTGAAATTTTTTGCTTTTTCCTGCTAATCCTAGCATGATAAAGAAGATTCAAAGAGAGTGAGATGCCAGCTCCTTTCATTCAGTCAGTAGCTTCAAACATTTCTGGTATATGAAAAACATGTTTTTCAATGGCAAAAATCAATGAATATTGTAAATGCACAAACAGTAATATCTCCACATTGCACGGTGCAATTCTGAAATTTTTAGCTTTTTCCTGTTAATCCTAGCATGATAAAGAAGATTCAAAGAGAGTGAGATGCCAGCTCCTTTCATTCAGTCAGTAGCTTCAAACATTTCTGGTATATGAAAAACGTTTTTCAATGGCAAAAATCAATGAATATTGTAAATGCACAAACAGTAATATCTCCACATTGCAAGGTGCAATTCTGAAATTTTTTGCTTTTTCCTGTTAATCCTAGCATGATAAAGAAGATTCAAAGAGAGTGAGATGCCAGCTCCTTTCATTCAGTCAGTAGCTTCAAACATTTCTGGTATATGAAAAACATGTTTTTCAATGGCAAAAATCAATGAATATTGTAAATGCACAAACAGTAATATCTCCGCATTGCAAGGTGCAATTCTGAAATTTTTTGCTTTTTCCTGCTAATCCTAGCATGATAAAGAAGATTCAAAGAGAGTGAGATGCCAGCTCCTTTCATTGTCAGTAGCTTCAAACATTTCTGGTATATGAAAAACATGTTTTTCAATGGCAAAAATCAATGAATATTGTAAATGCACAAACAGTAATATCTCCACATTGCACGGTGCAATTCTGAAATTTTTAGCTTTTTCCTGTTAATCCTAGCATGATAAAGAAGATTCAAAGAGAGTGAGATGCCAGCTCCTTTCATTCAGTCAGTAGCTTCAAACATTTCTGGTATATGAAAAACATGTTTTTCAATGGCAAAAATCAATGAATATTGTAAATGCACAAACAGTAATATCTCCACATTGCACGGTGCAATTCTGAAATTTTTAGCTTTTTCCTGTTAATCCTAGCATGATAAAGAAGATTCAAAGAGAGTGAGATGCCAGCTCCTTTCATTCAGTCAGTAGCTTCAAACATTTCTGGTATATGAAAAACGTTTTTCAATGGCAAAAATCAATGAATATTGTAAATGCACAAACAGTAATATCTCCACATTGCAAGGTGCAATTCTGAAATTTTTTGCTTTTTCCTGTTAATCCTAGCATGATAAAGAAGATTCAAAGAGAGTGAGATGCCAGCTCCTTTCATTCAGTCAGTAGCTTCAAACATTTCTGGTATATGAAAAACATGTTTTTCAATGGCAAAAATCAATGAATATTGTAAATGCACAAACAGTAATATCTCCGCATTGCAAAGTGCAATTCTGAAATTTTTTGCTTTTTCCTGCTAATCCTAGCATGATAAAGAAGATTCAAAGAGAGTGAGATGCCAGCTCCTTTCATTCAGTCAGTAGCTTCAAACATTTCTGGTATATGAAAAACATGTTTTTCAATGGCAAAAATCAATGAATATTGTAAATGCACAAACAGTAATATCTCCACATTGCAAGGTGCAATTCTGAAATTTTTTGATTTTTCCTGTTAATCCTAGCATGATAAAGAAGATTCAAAGAGAGTGAGATGCCAGCTCCTTTCATTCAGTCAGTAGCTTCAAACATTTCTGGTATATGAAAAACATGTTTTTCAATGGCAAAAATCAATGAATATTGTAAATGCACAAACAGTAATATCTCCACATTGCAAGGTGCAATTCTGAAATTTTTTGCTTTTTCCTGCTAATCCTAGCATGATAAAGATTCAAAGAGAGTGAGATGCCAGCTCCTTTCATTCAGTCAGTAGCTTCAAACATTTCTGGTATATGAAAAACGTTTTTCAATGGCAAAATCAATGAATATTGTAAATGCACAAACAGTAATATCTCCACATTGCACGGTGCAATTCTGAAATTTTTAGCTTTTTCCTGTTAATCCTAGCATGATAAAGAAGATTCAAAGAGAGTGAGATGCCAGCTCCTTTCATTCAGTCAGTAGCTTCAAACATTTCTGGTATATGAAAAACGTTTTTCAATGGCAAAAATCAATGAATATTGTAAATGCACAAACAGTAATATCTCCACATTGCAAGGTGCAATTCTGAAATTTTTTGCTTTTTCCTGCTAATCCTAGCATGATAAAGAAGATTCAAAGAGAGTGAGATGCCAGCTCCTTTCATTCAGTCAGTAGCTTCAAACATTTCTGGTATATGAAAAACATGTTTTTCAATGGCAAAAATCAATGAATATTGTAAATGCACAAACAGTAATTTCTCCGCATTGCAAGGTGCAATTCTGAAATTTTTAGCTTTTTCCTGCTCCTCTTAGCATGATAAAGAAGATTAAAGAGAGTGAGATGCCAGCTCCTTTCATTCCGTCAGTAGCTTCAATCATTTCTGGACGTTTTTCAATGGCAAAAATCAATGAATATTGTAAATGCACAAGCAGTAATTTCTCCGCATTGCAAGGTGCAATTCTGAAATTTTTTGCTTTTTCCTGCTCCTCTTAGCATTATGAAGAAGATTCAAAGAGAGTGAGATGCCAGCTCCTTTCATTCAGTCAGTAGCTTCAAACATTTCTGGTATATGAAAAACATGTTTTTCAATGGCAAAAATCAATGAATATTGTAAATGCACAAACAGTAATATCTCCGCATTGCAAAGTGCAATTCTGAAATTTTTTGCTTTTTCCTGCTAATCCTAGCATGATAAAGAAGATTCAAAGAGAGTGAGATGCCAGCTCCTTTCATTCAGTCAGTAGCTTCAAACATTTCTGGTATATGAAAAACATGTTTTTCAATGGCAAAAATCAATGAATATTGTAAATGCACAAACAGTAATATCTCCACATTGCAAGGTGCAATTCTGAAATTTTTTGCTTTTTCCTGTTAATCCTAGCATGATAAAGAAGATTCAAAGAGAGTGAGATGCCAGCTCCTTTCATTCAGTCAGTAGCTTCAAACATTTCTGGTATATGAAAAACATGTTTTTCAATGGCAAAAATCAATGAATATTGTAAATGCACAAACAGTAATATCTCCACATTGCAAGGTGCAATTCTGAAATTTTTTGCTTTTTCCTGCTAATCCTAGCATGATAAAGATTCAAAGAGAGTGAGATGCCAGCTCCTTTCATTCAGTCAGTAGCTTCAAACATTTCTGGTATATGAAAAACGTTTTTCAATGGCAAAAATCAATGAATATTGTAAATGCACAAACAGTAATATCTCCACATTGCACGGTGCAATTCTGAAATTTTTAGCTTTTTCCTGTTAATCCTAGCATGATAAAGAAGATTCAAAGAGAGTGAGATGCCAGCTCCTTTCATTCAGTCAGTAGCTTCAAACATTTCTGGTATATGAAAAACATGTTTTTCAATGGCAAAAATCAATGAATATTGTAAATGCACAAACAGTAATATCTCCACATTGCAAGGTGCAATTCTGAAATTTTTTGCTTTTTCCTGCTAATCCTAGCATGATAAAGAAGATTCAAAGAGAGTGAGATGCCAGCTCCTTTCATTCAGTCAGTAGCTTCAAACATTTCTGGTATATGAAAAACATGTTTTTCAATGGCAAAAATCAATGAATATTGTAAATGCACAAACAGTAATATCTCCACATTGCACGGTGCAATTCTGAAATTTTTAGCTTTTTCCTGTTAATCCTAGCATGATAAAGAAGATTCAAAGAGAGTGAGATGCCAGCTCCTTTCATTCAGTCAGTAGCTTCAAACATTTCTGGTATATGAAAAACATGTTTTTCAATGGCAAAAATCAATGAATATTGTAAATGCACAAACAGTAATATCTCCGCATTGCAAGGTGCAATTCTGAAATTTTTTGCTTTTTCCTGCTAATCCTAGCATGATAAAGAAGATTCAAAGAGAGTGAGATGCCAGCTCCTTTCATTCAGTCAGTAGCTTCAAACATTTCTGGTATATGAAAAACGTTTTTCAATGGCAAAAATCAATGAATATTGTAAAAGCACAAACAGTAATATCTCCACATTGCACGGTGCAATTCTGAAATTTTTAGCTTTTTCCTGCTAATCCTAGCATGATAAAGAAGATTCAAAGAGAGTGAGATGCCAGCTCCTTTCATTCAGTCAGTAGCTTCAAACATTTCTGGTATATGAAAAACATGTTTTTCAATGGCAAAAATCAATGAATATTGTAAATGCACAAACAGTAATATCTCCACATTGCACGGTGCAATTCTGAAATTTTTAGCTTTTTCCTGTTAATCCTAGCATGATAAAGAAGATTCAAAGAGAGTGAGATGCCAGCTCCTTTCATTCAGTCAGTAGCTTCAAACATTTCTGGTATATGAAAAACATGTTTTTCAATGGCAAAAATCAATGAATATTGTAAATGCACAAACAGTAATATCTCCACATTGCAAGGTGCAATTCTGAAATTTTTTGCTTTTTCCTGTTAATCCTAGCATGATAAAGAAGATTCAAAGAGAGTGAGATGCCAGCTCCTTTCATTCAGTCAGTAGCTTCAAACATTTCTGGTATATGAAAAACATGTTTTTCAATGGCAAAAATCAATGAATATTGTAAATGCACAAACAGTAATATCTCCACATTGCACGGTGCAATTCTGAAATTTTTAGCTTTTTCCTGTTAATCCTAGCATGATAAAGAAGATTCAAAGAGAGTGAGATGCCAGCTCCTTTCATTCAGTCAGTAGCTTCAAACATTTCTGGTATATGAAAAACATGTTTTTCAATGGCAAAAATCAATGAATATTGTAAATGCACAAACAGTAATATCTCCACATTGCAAGGTGCAATTCTGAAATTTTTTGCTTTTTCCTGCTAATCCTAGCATGATAAAGAAGATTCAAAGAGAGTGAGATGCCAGCTCCTTTCATTCAGTCAGTAGCTTCAAACATTTCTGGTATATGAAAAACGTTTTTCAATGGCAAAAATCAATGAATATTGTAAATGCACAAACAGTAATATCTCCACATTGCAAGGTGCAATTCTGAAATTTTTTGCTTTTTCCTGTTAATCCTAGCATGATAAAGAAGATTCAAAGAGAGTGAGATGCCAGCTCCTTTCATTCAGTCAGTAGCTTCAAACATTTCTGGTATATGAAAAACATGTTTTTCAATGGCAAAAATCAATGAATATTGTAAATGCACAAACAGTAATATCTCCACATTGCACGGTGCAATTCTGAAATTTTTAGCTTTTTCCTGTTAATCCTAGCATGATAAAGAAGATTCAAAGAGAGTGAGATGCCAGCTCCTTTCATTCAGTCAGTAGCTTCAAACATTTCTGGTATATGAAAAACATGTTTTTCAATGGCAAAAATCAATGAATATTGTAAATGCACAAACAGTAATATCTCCACATTGCACGGTGCAATTCTGAAATTTTTAGCTTTTTCCTGTTAATCCTAGCATGATAAAGAAGATTCAAAGAGAGTGAGATGCCAGCTCCTTTCATTCAGTCAGTAGCTTCAAACATTTCTGGTATATGAAAAACGTTTTTCAATGGCAAAAATCAATGAATATTGTAAATGCACAAACAGTAATATCTCCACATTGCAAGGTGCAATTCTGAAATTTTTTGCTTTTTCCTGTTAATCCTAGCATGATAAAGAAGATTCAAAGAGAGTGAGATGCCAGCTCCTTTCATTCAGTCAGTAGCTTCAAACATTTCTGGTATATGAAAAACATGTTTTTCAATGGCAAAAATCAATGAATATTGTAAATGCACAAACAGTAATATCTCCGCATTGCAAGGTGCAATTCTGAAATTTTTTGCTTTTTCCTGCTAATCCTAGCATGATAAAGAAGATTCAAAGAGAGTGAGATGCCAGCTCCTTTCATTCAGTCAGTAGCTTCAAACATTTCTGGTATATGAAAAACATGTTTTTCAATGGCAAAAATCAATGAATATTGTAAATGCACAAACAGTAATATCTCCACATTGCAAGGTGCAATTCTGAAATTTTTTGCTTTTTCCTGCTAATCCTAGCATGATAAAGATTCAAAGAGAGTGAGATGCCAGCTCCTTTCATTCAGTCAGTAGCTTCAAACATTTCTGGTATATGAAAAACGTTTTTCAATGGCAAAAATCAATGAATATTGTAAATGCACAAACAGTAATATCTCCACATTGCACGGTGCAATTCTGAAATTTTTAGCTTTTTCCTGTTAATCCTAGCATGATAAAGAAGATTCAAAGAGAGTGAGATGCCAGCTCCTTTCATTCAGTCAGTAGCTTCAAACATTTCTGGTATATGAAAAACATGTTTTTCAATGGCAAAAATCAATGAATATTGTAAATGCACAAACAGTAATATCTCCACATTGCAAGGTGCAATTCTGAAATTTTTTGCTTTTTCCTGCTAATCCTAGCATGATAAAGAAGATTCAAAGAGAGTGAGATGCCAGCTCCTTTCATTCAGTCAGTAGCTTCAAACATTTCTGGTATATGAAAAACATGTTTTTCAATGGCAAAAATCATTGAATATTGTAAATGCACAAACAGTAATATCTCCACATTGCACGGTGCAATTCTGAAATTTTTAGCTTTTTCCTGTTAATCCTAGCATGATAAAGAAGATTCAAAGAGAGTGAGATGCCAGCTCCTTTCATTCAGTCAGTAGCTTCAAACATTTCTGGTATATGAAAAACATGTTTTTCAATGGCAAAAATCAATGAATATTGTAAATGCACAAACAGTAATATCTCCGCATTGCAAGGTGCAATTCTGAAATTTTTTGCTTTTTCCTGCTAATCCTAGCATGATAAAGAAGATTCAAAGAGAGTGAGATGCCAGCTCCTTTCATTCAGTCAGTAGCTTCAAACATTTCTGGTATATGAAAAACATGTTTTTCAATGGCAAAAATCAATGAATATTGTAAAAGCACAAACAGTAATATCTCCACATTGCACGGTGCAATTCTGAAATTTTTAGCTTTTTCCTGTTAATCCTAGCATGATAAAGAAGATTCAAAGAGAGTGAGATGCCAGCTCCTTTCATTCAGTCAGTAGCTTCAAACATTTCTGGTATATGAAAAACATGTTTTTCAATGGCAAAAATCAATGAATATTGTAAATGCACAAACAGTAATATCTCCACATTGCAAGGTGCAATTCTGAAATTTTTTGCTTTTTCCTGCTAATCCTAGCATGATAAAGAAGATTCAAAGAGAGTGAGATGCCAGCTCCTTTCATTCAGTCAGTAGCTTCAAACATTTCTGGTATATGAAAAACATGTTTTTCAATGGCAAAAATCAATGAATATTGTAAATGCACAAACAGTAATATCTCCACATTGCACGGTGCAATTCTGAAATTTTTAGCTTTTTCCTGTTAATCCTAGCATGATAAAGAAGATTCAAAGAGAGTGAGATGCCAGCTCCTTTCATTCAGTCAGTAGCTTCAAACATTTCTGGTATATGAAAAACATGTTTTTCAATGGCAAAAATCAATGAATATTGTAAATGCACAAACAGTAATATCTCCACATTGCAAGGTGCAATTCTGAAATTTTTTGCTTTTTCCTGTTAATCCTAGCATGATAAAGAAGATTCAAAGAGAGTGAGATGCCAGCTCCTTTCATTCAGTCAGTAGCTTCAAACATTTCTGGTATATGAAAAACATGTTTTTCAATGGCAAAAATCAATGAATATTGTAAATGCACAAACAGTAATATCTCCACATTGCACGGTGCAATTCTGAAATTTTTAGCTTTTTCCTGTTAATCCTAGCATGATAAAGAAGATTCAAAGAGAGTGAGATGCCAGCTCCTTTCATTCAGTCAGTAGCTTCAAACATTTCTGGTATATGAAAAACATGTTTTTCAATGGCAAAAATCAATGAATATTGTAAATGCACAAACAGTAATATCTCCACATTGCAAGGTGCAATTCTGAAATTTTTTGCTTTTTCCTGCTAATCCTAGCATGATAAAGAAGATTCAAAGAGAGTGAGATGCCAGCTCCTTTCATTCAGTCAGTAGCTTCAAACATTTCTGGTATATGAAAAACATGTTTTTCAATGGCAAAAATCAATGAATATTGTAAATGCACAAACAGTAATATCTCCACATTGCACAGTGCAATTCTGAAATTTTTAGCTTTTTCCTGTTAATCCTAGCATGATAAAGAAGATTCAAAGAGAGTGAGATGCCAGCTCCTTTCATTCAGTCAGTAGCTTCAAACATTTCTGGTATATGAAAAACATGTTTTTCAATGGCAAAAATCAATGAATATTGTAAATGCACAAACTAATATCTCCACATTGCAAGGTGCAATTCTGAAATTTTTTGCTTTTTCCTGCTAATCCTAGCATGATAAAGAAGATTCAAAGAGAGTGAGATGCCAGCTCCTTTCATTCAGTCAGTAGCTTCAAACATTTCTGGTATATGAAAAACGTTTTTCAATGGCAAAAATCAATGAATATTGTAAATGCACAAACAGTAATATCTCCACATTGCAAGGTGCAATTCTGAAATTTTTTGCTTTTTCCTGCTAATCCTAGCATGATAAAGAAGATTCAAAGAGAGTGAGATGCCAGCTCCTTTCATTCAGTCAGTAGCTTCAAACATTTCTGGTATATGAAAAACATGTTTTTCAATGGCAAAAATCAATGAATATTGTAAATGCACAAACAGTAATATCTCCAAATTGCACGGTGCAATTCTGAAATTTTTAGCTTTTTCCTGTTAATCCTAGCATGATAAAGAAGATTCAAAGAGAGTGAGATGCCAGCTCCTTTCATTCAGTCAGTAGCTTCAAACATTTCTGGTATATGAAAAACGTTTTTCAATGGCAAAAATCAATGAATATTGTAAATGCACAAACAGTAATATCTCCACATTGCAAGGTGCAATTCTGAAATTTTTTGCTTTTTCCTGTTAATCCTAGCATGATAAAGAAGATTCAAAGAGAGTGAGATGCCAGCTCCTTTCATTCAGTCAGTAGCTTCAAACATTTCTGGTATATGAAAAACATGTTTTTCAATGGCAAAAATCAATGAATATTGTAAATGCACAAACAGTAATATCTCCAAATTGCACGGTGCAATTCTGAAATTTTTAGCTTTTTCCTGTTAATCCTAGCATGATAAAGAAGATTCAAAGAGAGTGAGATGCCAGCTCCTTTCATTCAGTCAGTAGCTTCAAACATTTCTGGTATATGAAAAACGTTTTTCAATGGCAAAAATCAATGAATATTGTAAATGCACAAACAGTAATATCTCCACATTGCAAGGTGCAATTCTGAAATTTTTTGCTTTTTCCTGTTAATCCTAGCATGATAAAGAAGATTCAAAGAGAGTGAGATGCCAGCTCCTTTCATTCAGTCAGTAGCTTCAAACATTTCTGGTATATGAAAAACGTTTTTCAATGGCAAAAATCAATGAATATTGTAAATGCACAAACAGTAATATCTCCACATTGCAAGGTGCAATTCTGAAATTTTTTGCTTTTTCCTGTTAATCCTAGCATGATAAAGAAGATTCAAAGAGAGTGAGATGCCAGCTCCTTTCATTCAGTCAGTAGCTTCAAACATTTCTGGTATATGAAAAACATGTTTTTCAATGGCAAAAATCAATGAATATTGTAAATGCACAAACAGTAATATCTCCACATTGCACGGTGCAATTCTGAAATTTTTAGCTTTTTCCTGTTAATCCTAGCATGATAAAGAAGATTCAAAGAGAGTGAGATGCCAGCTCCTTTCATTCAGTCAGTAGCTTCAAACATTTCTGGTATATGAAAAACATGTTTTTCAATGGCAAAAATCAATGAATATTGTAAATGCACAAACAGTAATATCTCCACATTGCACGGTGCAATTCTGAAATTTTTAGCTTTTTCCTGTTAATCCTAGCATGATAAAGAAGATTCAAAGAGAGTGAGATGCCAGCTCCTTTCATTCAGTCAGTAGCTTCAAACATTTCTGGTATATGAAAAACGTTTTTCAATGGCAAAAATCAATGAATATTGTAAATGCACAAACAGTAATATCTCCACATTGCAAGGTGCAATTCTGAAATTTTTTGCTTTTTCCTGTTAATCCTAGCATGATAAAGAAGATTCAAAGAGAGTGAGATGCCAGCTCCTTTCATTCAGTCAGTAGCTTCAAACATTTCTGGTATATGAAAAACATGTTTTTCAATGGCAAAAATCAATGAATATTGTAAATGCACAAACAGTAATATCTCCGCATTGCAAGGTGCAATTCTGAAATTTTTTGCTTTTTCCTGCTAATCCTAGCATGATAAAGAAGATTCAAAGAGAGTGAGATGCCAGCTCCTTTCATTCAGTCAGTAGCTTCAAACATTTCTGGTATATGAAAAACATGTTTTTCAATGGCAAAAATCAATGAATATTGTAAATGCACAAACAGTAATATCTCCACATTGCAAGGTGCAATTCTGAAATTTTTTGCTTTTTCCTGCTAATCCTAGCATGATAAAGATTCAAAGAGAGTGAGATGCCAGCTCCTTTCATTCAGTCAGTAGCTTCAAACATTTCTGGTATATGAAAAACGTTTTTCAATGGCAAAAATCAATGAATATTGTAAATGCACAAACAGTAATATCTCCACATTGCACGGTGCAATTCTGAAATTTTTAGCTTTTTCCTGTTAATCCTAGCATGATAAAGAAGATTCAAAGAGAGTGAGATGCCAGCTCCTTTCATTCAGTCAGTAGCTTCAAACATTTCTGGTATATGAAAAACATGTTTTTCAATGGCAAAAATCAATGAATATTGTAAATGCACAAACAGTAATATCTCCACATTGCAAGGTGCAATTCTGAAATTTTTTGCTTTTTCCTGCTAATCCTAGCATGATAAAGAAGATTCAAAGAGAGTGAGATGCCAGCTCCTTTCATTCAGTCAGTAGCTTCAAACATTTCTGGTATATGAAAAACATGTTTTTCAATGGCAAAAATCATTGAATATTGTAAATGCACAAACAGTAATATCTCCACATTGCACGGTGCAATTCTGAAATTTTTAGCTTTTTCCTGTTAATCCTAGCATGATAAAGAAGATTCAAAGAGAGTGAGATGCCAGCTCCTTTCATTCAGTCAGTAGCTTCAAACATTTCTGGTATATGAAAAACATGTTTTTCAATGGCAAAAATCAATGAATATTGTAAATGCACAAACAGTAATATCTCCGCATTGCAAGGTGCAATTCTGAAATTTTTTGCTTTTTCCTGCTAATCCTAGCATGATAAAGAAGATTCAAAGAGAGTGAGATGCCAGCTCCTTTCATTCAGTCAGTAGCTTCAAACATTTCTGGTATATGAAAAACATGTTTTTCAATGGCAAAAATCAATGAATATTGTAAAAGCACAAACAGTAATATCTCCACATTGCACGGTGCAATTCTGAAATTTTTAGCTTTTTCCTGTTAATCCTAGCATGATAAAGAAGATTCAAAGAGAGTGAGATGCCAGCTCCTTTCATTCAGTCAGTAGCTTCAAACATTTCTGGTATATGAAAAACATGTTTTTCAATGGCAAAAATCAATGAATATTGTAAATGCACAAACAGTAATATCTCCACATTGCAAGGTGCAATTCTGAAATTTTTTGCTTTTTCCTGCTAATCCTAGCATGATAAAGAAGATTCAAAGAGAGTGAGATGCCAGCTCCTTTCATTCAGTCAGTAGCTTCAAACATTTCTGGTATATGAAAAACATGTTTTTCAATGGCAAAAATCAATGAATATTGTAAATGCACAAACAGTAATATCTCCACATTGCACGGTGCAATTCTGAAATTTTTAGCTTTTTCCTGTTAATCCTAGCATGATAAAGAAGATTCAAAGAGAGTGAGATGCCAGCTCCTTTCATTCAGTCAGTAGCTTCAAACATTTCTGGTATATGAAAAACATGTTTTTCAATGGCAAAAATCAATGAATATTGTAAATGCACAAACAGTAATATCTCCACATTGCAAGGTGCAATTCTGAAATTTTTTGCTTTTTCCTGTTAATCCTAGCATGATAAAGAAGATTCAAAGAGAGTGAGATGCCAGCTCCTTTCATTCAGTCAGTAGCTTCAAACATTTCTGGTATATGAAAAACATGTTTTTCAATGGCAAAAATCAATGAATATTGTAAATGCACAAACAGTAATATCTCCACATTGCACGGTGCAATTCTGAAATTTTTAGCTTTTTCCTGTTAATCCTAGCATGATAAAGAAGATTCAAAGAGAGTGAGATGCCAGCTCCTTTCATTCAGTCAGTAGCTTCAAACATTTCTGGTATATGAAAAACATGTTTTTCAATGGCAAAAATCAATGAATATTGTAAATGCACAAACAGTAATATCTCCACATTGCAAGGTGCAATTCTGAAATTTTTTGCTTTTTCCTGCTAATCCTAGCATGATAAAGAAGATTCAAAGAGAGTGAGATGCCAGCTCCTTTCATTCAGTCAGTAGCTTCAAACATTTCTGGTATATGAAAAACATGTTTTTCAATGGCAAAAATCAATGAATATTGTAAATGCACAAACAGTAATATCTCCACATTGCACAGTGCAATTCTGAAATTTTTAGCTTTTTCCTGTTAATCCTAGCATGATAAAGAAGATTCAAAGAGAGTGAGATGCCAGCTCCTTTCATTCAGTCAGTAGCTTCAAACATTTCTGGTATATGAAAAACATGTTTTTCAATGGCAAAAATCAATGAATATTGTAAATGCACAAACTAATATCTCCACATTGCAAGGTGCAATTCTGAAATTTTTTGCTTTTTCCTGCTAATCCTAGCATGATAAAGAAGATTCAAAGAGAGTGAGATGCCAGCTCCTTTCATTCAGTCAGTAGCTTCAAACATTTCTGGTATATGAAAAACGTTTTTCAATGGCAAAAATCAATGAATATTGTAAATGCACAAACAGTAATATCTCCACATTGCAAGGTGCAATTCTGAAATTTTTTGCTTTTTCCTGCTAATCCTAGCATGATAAAGAAGATTCAAAGAGAGTGAGATGCCAGCTCCTTTCATTCAGTCAGTAGCTTCAAACATTTCTGGTATATGAAAAACATGTTTTTCAATGGCAAAAATCAATGAATATTGTAAATGCACAAACAGTAATATCTCCAAATTGCACGGTGCAATTCTGAAATTTTTAGCTTTTTCCTGTTAATCCTAGCATGATAAAGAAGATTCAAAGAGAGTGAGATGCCAGCTCCTTTCATTCAGTCAGTAGCTTCAAACATTTCTGGTATATGAAAAACGTTTTTCAATGGCAAAAATCAATGAATATTGTAAATGCACAAACAGTAATATCTCCACATTGCAAGGTGCAATTCTGAAATTTTTTGCTTTTTCCTGTTAATCCTAGCATGATAAAGAAGATTCAAAGAGAGTGAGATGCCAGCTCCTTTCATTCAGTCAGTAGCTTCAAACATTTCTGGTATATGAAAAACATGTTTTTCAATGGCAAAAATCAATGAATATTGTAAATGCACAAACAGTAATATCTCTGCATTGCAAGGTGCAATTCTGAAATTTTTTGCTTTTTCCTGCTAATCCTAGCATGATAAAGAAGATTCAAAGAGAGTGAGATGCCAGCTCCTTTCATTCAGTCAGTAGCTTCAAACATTTCTGGTATATGAAAAACATGTTTTTCAATGGCAAAAATCAATGAATATTGTAAAAGCACAAACAGTAATATCTCCACATTGCACGGTGCAATTCTGAAATTTTTAGCTTTTTCCTGTTAATCCTAGCATGATAAAGAAGATTCAAAGAGAGTGAGATGCCAGCTCCTTTCATTCAGTCAGTAGCTTCAAACATTTCTGGTATATGAAAAACATGTTTTTCAATGGCAAAAATCAATGAATATTGTAAATGCACAAACAGTAATATCTCCACATTGCAAGGTGCAATTCTGAAATTTTTTGCTTTTTCCTGCTAATCCTAGCATGATACAGAAGATTCAAAGAGAGTGAGATGCCAGCTCCTTTCATTCAGTCAGTAGCTTCAAACATTTCTGGTATATGAAAAACATGTTTTTCAATGGCAAAAATCAATGAATATTGTAAATGCACAAACAGTAATATCTCCACATTGCACGGTGCAATTCTGAAATTTTTAGCTTTTTCCTGTTAATCCTAGCATGATAAAGAAGATTCAAAGAGAGTGAGATGCCAGCTCCTTTCATTCAGTCAGTAGCTTCAAACATTTCTGGTATATGAAAAACATGTTTTTCAATGGCAAAAATCAATGAATATTGTAAATGCACAAACAGTAATATCTCCACATTGCAAGGTGCAATTCTGAAATTTTTTGCTTTTTCCTGTTAATCCTAGCATGATAAAGAAGATTCAAAGAGAGTGAGATGCCAGCTCCTTTCATTCAGTCAGTAGCTTCAAACATTTCTGGTATATGAAAAACATGTTTTTCAATGGCAAAAATCAATGAATATTGTAAATGCACAAACAGTAATATCTCCACATTGCAAGGTGCAATTCTGAAATTTTTAGCTTTTTCCTGCTAATCCTAGCATGATAAAGAAGATTCAAAGAGAGTGAGATGCCAGCTCCTTTCATTCAGTCAGTAGCTTCAAACATTTCTGGTATATGAAAAACATGTTTTTCAATGGCAAAAATCAATGAATATTGTAAATGCACAAACAGTAATATCTCCACATTGCAAGGTGCAATTCTGAAATTTTTTGCTTTTTCCTGCTAATCCTAGCATGATAAAGAAGATTCAAAGAGAGTGAGATGCCAGCTCCTTTCATTTAGTCAGTAGCTTCAAACATTTCTGGTATATGAAAAACATGTTTTTCAATGGCAAAAATCAATGAATATTGTAAATGCACAAACAGTAATATCTCCACATTGCAAGGTGCAATTCTGAAATTTTTTGCTTTTTCCTGTTAATCCTAGCATGATAAAGAAGATTCAAAGAGAGTGAGATGCCAGCTCCTTTCATTCAGTCAGTAGCTTCAAACATTTCTGGTATATGAAAAACATGTTTTTCAAAGGCAAAAATCAATGAATATTGTAAATGCACAAACAGTAATATCTCCACATTGCACGGTGCAATTCTGAAATTTTTAGCTTTTTCCTGTTAATCCTAGCATGATAAAGAAGATTCAAAGAGAGTGAGATGCCAGCTCCTTTCATTCAGTCAGTAGCTTCAAACATTTCTGGTATATGAAAAACATGTTTTTCAATGGCAAAAATCAATGAATATTGTAAATGCACAAACAGTAATATCTCCACATTGCAAGGTGCAATTCTGAAATTTTTTGCTTTTTCCTGTTAATCCTAGCATGATAAAGAAGATTCAAAGAGAGTGAGATGCCAGCTCCTTTCATTCAGTCAGTAGCTTCAAACATTTCTGGTATATGAAAAACATGTTTTTCAATGGCAAAAATCAATGAATATTGTAAATGCACAAACAGTAATATCTCCACATTGCACGGTGCAATTCTGAAATTTTTAGCTTTTTCCTGTTAATCCTAGCATGATAAAGAAGATTCAAAGAGAGTGAGATGCCAGCTCCTTTCATTCAGTCAGTAGCTTCAAACATTTCTGGTATATGAAAAACATGTTTTTCAATGGCAAAAATCAATGAATATTGTAAATGCACAAACAGTAATATCTCCACATTGCAAGGTGCAATTCTGAAATTTTTTGCTTTTTCCTGCTAATCCTAGCATGATAAAGAAGATTCAAAGAGAGTGAGATGCCAGCTCCTTTCATTCAGTCAGTAGCTTCAAACATTTCTGGTATATGAAAAACATGTTTTTCAATGGCAAAAATCAATGAATATTGTAAATGCACAAACAGTAATATCTCCACATTGCACAGTGCAATTCTGAAATTTTTAGCTTTTTCCTGTTAATCCTAGCATGATAAAGAAGATTCAAAGAGAGTGAGATGCCAGCTCCTTTCATTCAGTCAGTAGCTTCAAACATTTCTGGTATATGAAAAACGTTTTTCAATGGCAAAAATCAATGAATATTGTAAATGCACAAACAGTAATATCTCCACATTGCAAGGTGCAATTCTGAAATTTTTTGCTTTTTCCTGTTAATCCTAGCATGATAAAGAAGATTCAAAGAGAGTGAGATGCCAGCTCCTTTCATTCAGTCAGTAGCTTCAAACATTTCTGGTATATGAAAAACATGTTTTTCAATGGCAAAAATCAATGAATATTGTAAATGCACAAACAGTAATATCTCCGCATTGCAAGGTGCAATTCTGAAATTTTTTGCTTTTTCCTGCTAATCCTAGCATGATAAAGAAGATTCAAAGAGAGTGAGATGCCAGCTCCTTTCATTCAGTCAGTAGCTTCAAACATTTCTGGTATATGAAAAACATGTTTTTCAATGGCAAAAATCAATGAATATTGTAAAAGCACAAACAGTAATATCTCCACATTGCACGGTGCAATTCTGAAATTTTTAGCTTTTTCCTGTTAATCCTAGCATGATAAAGAAGATTCAAAGAGAGTGAGATGCCAGCTCCTTTCATTCAGTCAGTAGCTTCAAACATTTCTGGTATATGAAAAACATGTTTTTCAATGGCAAAAATCAATGAATATTGTAAATGCACAAACAGTAATATCTCCACATTGCAAGGTGCAATTCTGAAATTTTTTGCTTTTTCCTGCTAATCCTAGCATGATACAGAAGATTCAAAGAGAGTGAGATGCCAGCTCCTTTCATTCAGTCAGTAGCTTCAAACATTTCTGGTATATGAAAAACATGTTTTTCAATGGCAAAAATCAATGAATATTGTAAATGCACAAACAGTAATATCTCCACATTGCACGGTGCAATTCTGAAATTTTTAGCTTTTTCCTGTTAATCCTAGCATGATAAAGAAGATTCAAAGAGAGTGAGATGCCAGCTCCTTTCAGTCAGTAGCTTCAAACATTTCTGGTATATGAAAAACATGTTTTTCAATGGCAAAAATCAATGAATATTGTAAATGCACAAACAGTAATATCTCCACATTGCAAGGTGCAATTCTGAAATTTTTTGCTTTTTCCTGTTAATCCTAGCATGATAAAGAAGATTCAAAGAGAGTGAGATGCCAGCTCCTTTCATTCAGTCAGTAGCTTCAAACATTTCTGGTATATGAAAAACATGTTTTTCAATGGCAAAAATCAATGAATATTGTAAATGCACAAACAGTAATATCTCCACATTGCAAGGTGCAATTCTGAAATTTTTAGCTTTTTCCTGTTAATCCTAGCATGATAAAGAAGATTCAAAGAGAGTGAGATGCCAGCTCCTTTCATTCAGTCAGTAGCTTCAAACATTTCTGGTATATGAAAAACATGTTTTTCAATGGCAAAAATCAATGAATATTGTAAATGCACAAACAGTAATATCTCCACATTGCAAGGTGCAATTCTGAAATTTTTTGCTTTTTCCTGCTAATCCTAGCATGATAAAGAAGATTCAAAGAGAGTGAGATGCCAGCTCCTTTCATTCAGTCAGTAGCTTCAAACATTTCTGGTATATGAAAAACATGTTTTTCAATGGCAAAAATCAATGAATATTGTAAATGCACAAACAGTAATATCTCCACATTGCAAGGTGCAATTCTGAAATTTTTTGCTTTTTCCTGTTAATCCTAGCATGATAAAGAAGATTCAAAGAGAGTGAGATGCCAGCTCCTTTCATTCAGTCAGTAGCTTCAAACATTTCTGGTATATGAAAAACATGTTTTTCAATGGCAAAAATCAATGAATATTGTAAATGCACAAACAGTAATATCTCCACATTGCACGGTGCAATTCTGAAATTTTTAGCTTTTTCCTGTTAATCCTAGCATGATAAAGAAGATTCAAAGAGAGTGAGATGCCAGCTCCTTTCATTCAGTCAGTAGCTTCAAACATTTCTGGTATATGAAAAACATGTTTTTCAATGGCAAAAATCAATGAATATTGTAAATGCACAAACAGTAATATCTCCACATTGCAAGGTGCAATTCTGAAATTTTTAGCTTTTTCCTGTTAATCCTAGCATGATAAAGAAGATTCAAAGAGAGTGAGATGCCAGCTCCTTTCATTCAGTCAGTAGCTTCAAACATTTCTGGTATATGAAAAACATGTTTTTCAATGGCAAAAATCAATGAATATTGTAAATGCACAAACAGTAATATCTCCACATTGCAAGGTGCAATTCTGAAATTTTTTGCTTTTTCCTGCTAATCCTAGCATGATAAAGAAGATTCAAAGAGAGTGAGATGCCAGCTCCTTTCATTCAGTCAGTAGCTTCAAACATTTCTGGTATATGAAAAACATGTTTTTCAATGGCAAAAATCAATGAATATTGTAAATGCACAAACAGTAATATCTCCACATTGCAAGGTGCAATTCTGAAATTTTTTGCTTTTTCCTGTTAATCCTAGCATGATAAAGAAGATTCAAAGAGAGTGAGATGCCAGCTCCTTTCATTCAGTCAGTAGCTTCAAACATTTCTGGTATATGAAAAACATGTTTTTCAATGGCAAAAATCAATGAATATTGTAAATGCACAAACAGTAATATCTCCACATTGCACGGTGCAATTCTGAAATTTTTAGCTTTTTCCTGTTAATCCTAGCATGATAAAGAAGATTCAAAGAGAGTGAGATGCCAGCTCCTTTCATTCAGTCAGTAGCTTCAAACATTTCTGGTATATGAAAAACATGTTTTTCAATGGCAAAAATCAATGAATATTGTAAATGCACAAACAGTAATATCTCCACATTGCAAGGTGCAATTCTGAAATTTTTTGCTTTTTCCTGTTAATCCTAGCATGATAAAGAAGATTCAAAGAGAGTGAGATGCCAGCTCCTTTCATTCAGTCAGTAGCTTCAAACATTTCTGGTATATGAAAAACATGTTTTTCAATGGCAAAAATCAATGAATATTGTAAATGCACAAACAGTAATATCTCCACATTGCAAGGTGCAATTCTGAAATTTTTTGCTTTTTCCTGCTAATCCTAGCATGATACAGAAGATTCAAAGAGAGTGAGATGCCAGCTCCTTTCATTCAGTCAGTAGCTTCAAACATTTCTGGTATATGAAAAACATGTTTTTCAATGGCAAAAATCAATGAATATTGTAAATGCACAAACAGTAATATCTCCACATTGCACGGTGCAATTCTGAAATTTTTAGCTTTTTCCTGTTAATCCTAGCATGATAAAGAAGATTCAAAGAGAGTGAGATGCCAGCTCCTTTCATTCAGTCAGTAGCTTCAAACATTTCTGGTATATGAAAAACATGTTTTTCAATGGCAAAAATCAATGAATATTGTAAATGCACAAACAGTAATATCTCCACATTGCAAGGTGCAATTCTGAAATTTTTTGCTTTTTCCTGTTAATCCTAGCATGATAAAGAAGATTCAAAGAGAGTGAGATGCCAGCTCCTTTCATTCAGTCAGTAGCTTCAAACATTTCTGGTATATGAAAAACATGTTTTTCAATGGCAAAAATCAATGAATATTGTAAATGCACAAACAGTAATATCTCCACATTGCAAGGTGCAATTCTGAAATTTTTAGCTTTTTCCTGTTAATCCTAGCATGATAAAGAAGATTCAAAGAGAGTGAGATGCCAGCTCCTTTCATTCAGTCAGTAGCTTCAAACATTTCTGGTATATGAAAAACATGTTTTTCAATGGCAAAAATCAATGAATATTGTAAATGCACAAACAGTAATATCTCCACATTGCAAGGTGCAATTCTGAAATTTTTTGCTTTTTCCTGCTAATCCTAGCATGATAAAGAAGATTCAAAGAGAGTGAGATGCCAGCTCCTTTCATTCAGTCAGTAGCTTCAAATATTTCTGGTATATGAAAAACATGTTTTTCAATGGCAAAAATCAATGAATATTGTAAATGCACAAACAGTAATATCTCCACATTGCAAGGTGCAATTCTGAAATTTTTTGCTTTTTCCTGTTAATCCTAGCATGATAAAGAAGATTCAAAGAGAGTGAGATGCCAGCTCCTTTCATTCAGTCAGTAGCTTCAAACATTTCTGGTATATGAAAAACATGTTTTTCAAAGGCAAAAATCAATGAATATTGTAAATGCACAAACAGTAATATCTCCACATTGCACGGTGCAATTCTGAAATTTTTAGCTTTTTCCTGTTAATCCTAGCATGATAAAGAAGATTCAAAGAGAGTGAGATGCCAGCTCCTTTCATTCAGTCAGTAGCTTCAAACATTTCTGGTATATGAAAAACATGTTTTTCAATGGCAAAAATCAATGAATATTGTAAATGCACAAACAGTAATATCTCCACATTGCAAGGTGCAATTCTGAAATTTTTTGCTTTTTCCTGTTAATCCTAGCATGATAAAGAAGATTCAAAGAGAGTGAGATGCCAGCTCCTTTCATTCAGTCAGTAGCTTCAAACATTTCTGGTATATGAAAAACATGTTTTTCAATGGCAAAAATCAATGAATATTGTAAATGCACAAACAGTAATATCTCCACATTGCACGGTGCAATTCTGAAATTTTTAGCTTTTTCCTGTTAATCCTAGCATGATAAAGAAGATTCAAAGAGAGTGAGATGCCAGCTCCTTTCATTCAGTCAGTAGCTTCAAACATTTCTGGTATATGAAAAACATGTTTTTCAATGGCAAAAATCAATGAATATTGTAAATGCACAAACAGTAATATCTCCACATTGCAAGGTGCAATTCTGAAATTTTTTGCTTTTTCCTGCTAATCCTAGCATGATAAAGAAGATTCAAAGAGAGTGAGATGCCAGCTCCTTTCATTCAGTCAGTAGCTTCAAACATTTCTGGTATATGAAAAACATGTTTTTCAATGGCAAAAATCAATGAATATTGTAAATGCACAAACAGTAATATCTCCACATTGCACAGTGCAATTCTGAAATTTTTAGCTTTTTCCTGTTAATCCTAGCATGATAAAGAAGATTCAAAGAGAGTGAGATGCCAGCTCCTTTCATTCAGTCAGTAGCTTCAAACATTTCTGGTATATGAAAAACGTTTTTCAATGGCAAAAATCAATGAATATTGTAAATGCACAAACAGTAATATCTCCACATTGCAAGGTGCAATTCTGAAATTTTTTGCTTTTTCCTGTTAATCCTAGCATGATAAAGAAGATTCAAAGAGAGTGAGATGCCAGCTCCTTTCATTCAGTCAGTAGCTTCAAACATTTCTGGTATATGAAAAACATGTTTTTCAATGGCAAAAATCAATGAATATTGTAAATGCACAAACAGTAATATCTCCGCATTGCAAGGTGCAATTCTGAAATTTTTTGCTTTTTCCTGCTAATCCTAGCATGATAAAGAAGATTCAAAGAGAGTGAGATGCCAGCTCCTTTCATTCAGTCAGTAGCTTCAAACATTTCTGGTATATGAAAAACATGTTTTTCAATGGCAAAAATCAATGAATATTGTAAAAGCACAAACAGTAATATCTCCACATTGCACGGTGCAATTCTGAAATTTTTAGCTTTTTCCTGTTAATCCTAGCATGATAAAGAAGATTCAAAGAGAGTGAGATGCCAGCTCCTTTCATTCAGTCAGTAGCTTCAAACATTTCTGGTATATGAAAAACATGTTTTTCAATGGCAAAAATCAATGAATATTGTAAATGCACAAACAGTAATATCTCCACATTGCAAGGTGCAATTCTGAAATTTTTTGCTTTTTCCTGCTAATCCTAGCATGATACAGAAGATTCAAAGAGAGTGAGATGCCAGCTCCTTTCATTCAGTCAGTAGCTTCAAACATTTCTGGTATATGAAAAACATGTTTTTCAATGGCAAAAATCAATGAATATTGTAAATGCACAAACAGTAATATCTCCACATTGCACGGTGCAATTCTGAAATTTTTAGCTTTTTCCTGTTAATCCTAGCATGATAAAGAAGATTCAAAGAGAGTGAGATGCCAGCTCCTTTCATTCAGTCAGTAGCTTCAAACATTTCTGGTATATGAAAAACATGTTTTTCAATGGCAAAAATCAATGAATATTGTAAATGCACAAACAGTAATATCTCCACATTGCAAGGTGCAATTCTGAAATTTTTTGCTTTTTCCTGTTAATCCTAGCATGATAAAGAAGATTCAAAGAGAGTGAGATGCCAGCTCCTTTCATTCAGTCAGTAGCTTCAAACATTTCTGGTATATGAAAAACATGTTTTTCAATGGCAAAAATCAATGAATATTGTAAATGCACAAACAGTAATATCTCCACATTGCAAGGTGCAATTCTGAAATTTTTAGCTTTTTCCTGTTAATCCTAGCATGATAAAGAAGATTCAAAGAGAGTGAGATGCCAGCTCCTTTCATTCAGTCAGTAGCTTCAAACATTTCTGGTATATGAAAAACATGTTTTTCAATGGCAAAAATCAATGAATATTGTAAATGCACAAACAGTAATATCTCCACATTGCAAGGTGCAATTCTGAAATTTTTTGCTTTTTCCTGCTAATCCTAGCATGATAAAGAAGATTCAAAGAGAGTGAGATGCCAGCTCCTTTCATTCAGTCAGTAGCTTCAAACATTTCTGGTATATGAAAAACATGTTTTTCAATGGCAAAAATCAATGAATATTGTAAATGCACAAACAGTAATATCTCCACATTGCAAGGTGCAATTCTGAAATTTTTTGCTTTTTCCTGTTAATCCTAGCATGATAAAGAAGATTCAAAGAGAGTGAGATGCCAGCTCCTTTCATTCAGTCAGTAGCTTCAAACATTTCTGGTATATGAAAAACATGTTTTTCAATGGCAAAAATCAATGAATATTGTAAATGCACAAACAGTAATATCTCCACATTGCACGGTGCAATTCTGAAATTTTTAGCTTTTCCTGTTAATCCTAGCATGATAAAGAAGATTCAAAGAGAGTGAGATGCCAGCTCCTTTCATTCAGTCAGTAGCTTCAAACATTTCTGGTATATGAAAAACATGTTTTTCAATGGCAAAAATCAATGAATATTGTAAATGCACAAACAGTAATATCTCCACATTGCAAGGTGCAATTCTGAAATTTTTTGCTTTTTCCTGTTAATCCTAGCATGATAAAGAAGATTCAAAGAGAGTGAGATGCCAGCTCCTTTCATTCAGTCAGTAGCTTCAAACATTTCTGGTATATGAAAAACATGTTTTTCAATGGCAAAAATCAATGAATATTGTAAATGCACAAACAGTAATATCTCCACATTGCACGGTGCAATTCTGAAATTTTTAGCTTTTTCCTGTTAATCCTAGCATGATAAAGAAGATTCAAAGAGAGTGAGATGCCAGCTCCTTTCATTCAGTCAGTAGCTTCAAACATTTCTGGTATATGAAAAACATGTTTTTCAATGGCAAAAATCAATGAATATTGTAAATGCACAAACAGTAATATCTCCACATTGCAAGGTGCAATTCTGAAATTTTTTGCTTTTTCCTGCTAATCCTAGCATGATAAAGAAGATTCAAAGAGAGTGAGATGCCAGCTCCTTTCATTCAGTCAGTAGCTTCAAACATTTCTGGTATATGAAAAACATGTTTTTCAATGGCAAAAATCAATGAATATTGTAAATGCACAAACAGTAATATCTCCACATTGCACAGGTGCAATTCTGAAATTTTTAGCTTTTTCCTGTTAATCCTAGCATGATAAAGAAGATTCAAAGAGAGTGAGATGCCAGCTCCTTTCATTCAGTCAGTAGCTTCAAACATTTCTGGTATATGAAAAACATGTTTTTCAATGGCAAAAATCAATGAATATTGTAAATGCACAAACAGTAATATCTCCACATTGCAAGGTGCAATTCTGAAATTTTTTGCTTTTTCCTGTTAATCCTAGCATGATAAAGAAGATTCAAAGAGAGTGAGATGCCAGCTCCTTTCATTCAGTCAGTAGCTTCAAACATTTCTGGTATATGAAAAACATGTTTTTCAATGGCAAAAATCAATGAATATTGTAAATGCACAAACAGTAATATCTCCACATTGCAAGGTGCAATTCTGAAATTTTTTGCTTTTTCCTGCTAATCCTAGCATGATAAAGAAGATTCAAAGAGAGTGAGATGCCAGCTCCTTTCATTCAGTCAGTAGCTTCAAACATTTCTGGTATATGAAAAACGTTTTTCAATGGCAAAAATCAATGAATATTGTAAATGCACAAACAGTAATATCTCCACATTGCAAGGTGCAATTCTGAAATTTTTTGCTTTTTCCTGTTAATCCTAGCATGATAAAGAAGATTCAAAGAGAGTGAGATGCCAGCTCCTTTCATTCAATCAGTAGCTTCAAACATTTCTGGTATATGAAAAACATGTTTTTCAATGGCAAAAATCAATGAATATTGTAAATGCACAAACAGTAATATCTCCGCATTGCAAGGTGCAATTCTGAAATTTTTTGCTTTTTCCTGCTAATCCTAGCATGATAAAGAAGATTCAAAGAGAGTGAGATGCCAGCTCCTTTCATTCAGTCAGTAGCTTCAAACATTTCTGGTATATGAAAAACATGTTTTTCAATGGCAAAAATCAATGAATATTGTAAATGCACAAACAGTAATATCTCCACATTGCACGGTGCAATTCTGAAATTTTTAGCTTTTTCCTGCTAATCCTAGCATGATAAAGAAGATTCAAAGAGAGTGAGATGCCAGCTCCTTTCATTCAGTCAGTAGCTTCAAACATTTCTGGTATATGAAAAACATGTTTTTCAATGGCAAAAATCAATGAATATTGTAAATGCACAAACAGTAATATCTCCACATTGCAAGGTGCAATTCTGAAATTTTTTGCTTTTTCCTGCTAATCCTAGCATGATAAAGAAGATTCAAAGAGAGTGAGATGCCAGCTCCTTTCATTCAGTCAGTAGCTTCAAACATTTCTGGTATATGAAAAACATGTTTTTCAATGGCAAAAATCAATGAATATTGTAAATGCACAAACAGTAATATCTCCACATTGCACGGTGCAATTCTGAAATTTTTAGCTTTTTCCTGTTAATCCTAGCATGATAAAGAAGATTCAAAGAGAGTGAGATGCCAGCTCCTTTCATTCAGTC